>NW_028261387.1:85339992-85487492 GCF_051295495.1 Thamnophis sirtalis | reverse complement strand
ACTAATCAAAGAACCACCAAGACTACTCCCACCAACATTGTCAGGGCAAGTCACTAGTATATAAAAATAAGACCAAATCTCACTTCCTTCTAGCACTGATTATATTTACTACTTTGGGTAATGAAACATCTGCAAGAAAGCCACCAAGTTCAGAGAGCATCAAGAACCCCAGAATTCTACCCTCAGCTACAAATATTCTCTTTTAATCAGAGTTGGGATTCATAATTTCCCTGCATAAAGTTTTATCGGACCTTCATGCCACTTATTGTGTAGTGGGCTTTAGTGGGCCAGAAGCAGACCAGCATAGACATAACAGCATTTATTTACTCAAACTGGAACTGAGGAGCTGCAGGTAATTGCCTGTAATTTATACTCTGGGCTCAAAGGGCCTTAGCCAATCATGATACATGAAAAACCCCACCCAAATATGAATTCAATACATAACATCCATGGATGGGTTCCGGCTTCCACTGCTGGTTTGCTCAGGGACGTGCTTTGGGCACCTGCATGCTTGATGTGCGCTACGCATGCATGCACAGTAGGTAAAAATGCTCCCGTGCATGCGCAGAAGCAAAAAAAAAAGATGGTGCCACCAATAGAAATGGTTTGGGGGCGTGGCCAGACAAGTTACTACCTACTCAGCCAAACCGGTCCGAACTGGTAGGAACCCACCTCTGATAACATCACTCAAGGAGTTTTTAAGTTGATATTGTTTAATAAGATTCTATCATTCAGATATATCTCAACCTGCAATTCAGCAGCAAGATGATGCCAATTTAATCTCTAGAAAATATTCTGGATATCTTTCCTTCTCCCCTTGGTTCTATAATAATTTCTTGCCATTTAAGAAAAGAAAAAATCAATCGAGGGAGTGTGTGTGTGTGTGTGTGTGTGTGTGTGTGTGTGTGTGTATGTATGTATGTATATGTGTTTGTGTGTGTGTATGTATGTATATATATAAATAAAATGTCCACTGGTGTAGCATCGTAAGAAAGATAAATTGTGCACTATAATTGATGAAAAATGTCACATGTGCTGCTCTGTTCACCTAATCTTCATTAAAGTGAGGAAGGATCGAGAGGAAGGATCCGTAGTTTTTATTCAGATCACACTAATAGGAAAGAGAGCAGAAAGGTTAGTTATTCAATTGACTTGATGGTTGAACTTGCTCTCAGAAATGGTAAGTCAAACATTGTGACAAATCAAATATTTCAAATACAAATAAAAACGTTTGATTGTTTTAAGGGGTCGATATCACTCTTTGCACAATCTCATGACCTCCAAACATAATGTAACTATGGCAACAGCAATGGCAAGGGCACCAGTGGTGGGTTTCAGATTTTGTTACCACTGGTTCGCCCCATACACATGCTCGCTTCGCATGCACGTCTGTGCATCAAAAACGTCCCTAAATAGGATGGCATAGAGCCAGGGTGGGTGAGCGGGCCTCAATTTCCGCTACCAGTTCAGGCGGACCAATCCAAACTGACTGAATACCACCTGTCAGCCTCTGTTTCGCTACTTGCTTTTCGGCTGCCATTGAAACAGGGAGGGGGAAGCATTGTATTTGGGAAGGGAAGTTTTAAGTACAAGAGAGATTGTGAAAAGGGAGTTTTCTTCTCACCATCTACTGTGCATGCTTAGGGTGACCAGACATCCCACATTTAGTGGGACAGGCATGCCTTCCCATAATTTTTCCCGCGTCCCGGGCCGTTCTTAAAAAAACCCGCTTTATTTTGGTGCTCGCAGCTCGCTCGCTCCCCCGCCCATCAGCTGCTAGCTCGCTGGCTCATTCTGTTCTATCTACACTAAAAATATAAGCCAGCCCAGCCTGCCGCTCACTGATTGGCCTGGACTCCAGCCTTCTCCAGTCCTTCTCCGGCCACGCGTCCAGTCCGGCCACTAGGCGACCTCCCTGCAGCCTCCTCGCCCGGCAAGGGGAAGGTTTGGGGCGAGGGGTCCTCCGCTTCCCCCGTCCCAGCAGTGGAGCGCGAGCGGTGCAAATGCATCTCCCTCGCCTGCGCTTGAGACCCGTAGCCAAGGCAGCGCCGATGTCGGAGGAGGGGAGGGAGCCAGCTGAGGAAAAAAGACCCCCACCCTCTTCCCCTTCGGGGGGTCTCCCCACTTACCATCAGAGTGGCGGGGTGGGGAGAGATCAGATCCAGCCCCCTCCCCTGCCTGGGCAGGCGGGAGGTGCGGAGGAAGGCGAGCAAGAGGAGGCGCCCAGATTGCTGCTCCCGTCGCCGCCCCGCGCCCCTTTTGGTGCCTGCCTGTCAAAGCGGTGACACGGAGCAGTCAAGCGCCGAATGGGGGGGGGACGCTGGGCAAGGGAAGGCGGGGGTGGAGGAGCCGTCTCTAGCTCCGCTTGTGCCAACCTGGCCCTCCCCACTTCAGAGAGAGAGAGGGACACCTGCTGCCCAATGCCCACCCCGGCGGAGAAGGGACATGGGGCTTTGGGCTGGCGGGCACTGTGCAACAAAACCTCCCCCCTCCCCCATCAGGTGGCAGGTGGGGGGGTGCGGGCACACCTATCTTGCCAGTCCTGGCATGGGCCAGCGGGGTTCTCTGTGTGTGCTATTTTGGGTCTAAGGTAGCAACCACACTAGCCTCCAACTTGCAGGCTTGTCAGTCCAAGCTGAGTCCCAGCCGTGTTGCTGATTGCGGGTCAGTTTTGCCAAGGTGGTTGTGAGAACGGAATTCATAGGGAAAGCTGGCTTCACCGGTTACAGCAGTGATGGGGAAATCTTTTGGGCTCAAACATTCAGAAAATGTTTAATTTCACTCTCCTGGTTCGTGTGTGTTTGTGTGTGTGTGTGTTGCACACATACAGACATCCTTGACCAAAGAGAAACATTTCTTTTTCAAATTCATTCATTAAAAAACAATACACTTCAATCATACGTGGTGTTAAGTGTTGCACAAAGAAACAACACAGGAAAGGAAAGAAGGGAGGGAGGGAGGAAAGGGGAAGACAGGGAAAGAGCAGAAAGACAGAGAAGGTGAAGGTAGATAGGCAGAAGGAATGAAGAAGGAAGAAATAGGAAGGAGGGAAGGTGAAAGGATGGAAGGAGGAAGGAACAGAAGCGAAGAGGAAGAGAGAAATGGAAAGAGCAGAAAGACAGAGAAGGTAGATAGGCAAAAGAAATGAAGCTGAAAGAATGGAAGGAGAAAAGGAGGAAGGGAGTGAGTGAGGAAAGAAGAGAGGATGGAAGGAGAAAGGAAGGAAGAGAGGGAAAGAGCAGAAGACGGATAAGGTGAAGGTAGATAAGCAAGAGGAATGAAGGATGAAGTGAGGTGTCTCGAGGAGGGGGAAAACATTTAGTGACCAAAGTTACAATGGCATTGAAAAAAGTGACTGATGACCATTTTTCACACTTAGCAACCGTGGCAGCATCCTCATGGTCACGTGATCAAAATTTTGTTTGGCAACAGATTCGTATTTATGCTGGTTTCAGTGTCCTGGGGTGACCTTTTGACAAAATATAAAATTTTTAATCAACACCCCCCCCCCCGGTCAATGGTGTCCCTCTTTACCAATCTGAAAATCTGGTCACCTTATGCATGCTGGAGATACTGATTGGGCCTTCCAAGGCCAACTGTCCTGCATACCCACCTGATGATGCTTTTTGAAGATGGAACTCACATGACACCTGAGGGATTTGCGGATTGGACTATGGGATGGGATTACCAGGGAGTCACATATTGGGTCACATATTGACATCTATGATTTTGCATGCTTTTGCCTCAGATCTTGCTTTGCTTAGCTGCTATCTTTTCACAACCAGTAAAAGTCCTCCTAATTCTGTGAAATGGAGTTAAGTGGTTTCTTTCTTGGTTGCTGAGGGAGGCTGGCTTGACACCACCTCTGAATAGTAATTAAACTTACTATAAACCCCTTCCCACTGCTTTACAGCTCTCTCTAAGCGGTTTACAAAGTCAGCATATTGGCCCCCAACAATCTGGGTTCTTATTTTACCCACCTCAGAAGGATGGGAGGCTGAGACAAATTTGAGCCAGTCATGATTGAACTCCTAGAAGTGAGCAGTCTGCTGTATTCTAACTGCTATGCCACCATGGCATGCTCTGATAAAATGAGTCTTAAATACAATTCATTATTGACAATGTTAATAATATAATGATTTTTTCTACATGTGGGTTTCATACAACCTTGCACCATGATGGAACCTTCTATTTTCACTTGCTTTGTTGTTCACCAAACTCAGCTGATGTGGAGGCAGTGACACCAGCCCTTGCATCACCAGCATAATTTAAATAACTTAATTTAGGCTGCACGGTTCTTAGGGAAATCCCCTATCTAAATTCTTTCAGACAGCCAATAGCTCTGACAGTACGTTGGCTTTCAATGGTACTAATGCTGAGCTGCCAGTTCTTCACGGGAGAAACTAAAAAAGTTGTCACTTTAACTGGATAAAAAGTCTCTCTCTCTTTCTCTCCCTCCCTCCCTCTCTCTCTCTCCTTCTGTCTCTGTCTGTCTCTCACACCCTCCCTCTCTGCCTCCCTCCCTCTGCATCTGTCCCTGTTTCTCTCTCTCTTCTTCTGTCTCTATTTCACTCTGTATGTGTCTTTCTCTCTGTTTCCCTCCCTCCCTCCCTCCTGCCCTCTGCTTCTGTTTCCCTTTCCCTCTCTCTGTCTCTGTCTCTCTCACCTTCCCTCCCTCTCTGCCTCCCTCTCTGAGTCTGTCTCTGTTTTCCTCTCTGTCTTTCTGTCTCTATTTCTCTCTCCGTCTGACTCTCTCTCTCTCTCTCTCTCTCTCTCTCTCTCTCTCTCTCTCTCTCTCTCTCTCTCTCTGTGTGTGTGTGTGTGTGTGTGTCTCACCCTTCCTCCCTCTCTGCCTCCCTCTCTCTGAGTCTGTCTATGTTTTCCTCTCTCACTTTCTCTTTCTTTCTCTCTCTCCTTCCATCTCTCTCCATCTCTGTCTCTGTGTGTGTCTCTCTCTCACCCTCCCTCACTCTCTGCCTCCCTCTGTTTCTGTCTCTGTTTCTCTCTCTCTCCTTCTGTCTCTATTTCTCTCTCCCTCTCCATATCTCTCCCTCCCTCCCTCTCTCTCTCCCCCACAAACAAACAAACAAACACATATGCACATATTAGACAGAGAGGGAAGAAGCAACCATTGTAGGAGAGCCACAAGAAAATTTAGGGTAGACTCTTGGGTCATCCATAGCTTCTTTAGGGGAGATGCTTTGAAAAACCCCTGAAGCTGCTTCAGAAAAGAAGCAGACCAGACCTTCTAGAAAAAACAAAACATAGTTTTGATGCCTTGCTTCCGGTACAACACCTTCAGTAACATCAAAGTATGTGTAAAAACCTCCTGCAGCATCTGGACATGGTAGAGAAGACCTCCTAAGTGGTATCGCTGCTTTGTTAAATTTTCTTAAAACAGTGGAAAACCCTCGAAGCATTACGAAGGTATCTTATTGAGGTGTCTTACCATGTCAGCCAGATGAGCTACTTTCACTCTACAGTGACAAGAAGGGGTGGGCTGCTGGAGGTTCGCGAGAAACTCTAGCTAAGATTCTGTGCAGCTTGGAGAACCCCCAAATCCCACTCCTGGCTGGGCCTGCCCACCCCACCCCTCCTCTCCCAGGAGTCCCTATGTGGCCCGTTTTGGATGCACATAAGTGCAGGGTGCATGCGGAGGCTCAGGGAGGGAGAAAAACAGCCCTACCAGAAGTTTGGGAAGGTTGGAAATGGGCCCGTTTCCAGCCTCCAGAGGGCCTCCGGAGCCTGAGGAGGCCGTTTTTGCCCTCCCAGAGGCTCAAGGAATACAAAAATGTTCCCCTCGCGGTGGTGCAGGAGGCTAACTAGGCCATGCCCACCAGCGCCACGCCCACCCAGCAACCAGGCAGAGAACCCCTTGCTAATTTTTTTGAAGTCCACCACTGGTGAAGAGGACCTTGTCAAGGTGAAGCACAGGTGAGTATAACCTGGCCTTGTATCTCCCATTACCGCCAATACACCGTGAATTCTTTCCCCAGGTCTGAATTTCCCTTCCAGCGAATTCCGCCCCCCCCCCCCCAAAAAAAAAAAAAATTTCCACCCATAAATACTGGAATGTAATTACATGGGTTTTTTTTAGCCTGAGGGTTCTTTTTATTTATTGGAGATATTTTTATATCAATGTTTAGCTGAAAGAAATCCCTCAGGATGTCTTGAAGACAAATGAAAAAAAACAACAAGAAAGACCCTGCTTTGGGGGATTACAACCCAACAGAAAGGAAAAATGGTATGTGGAGCTGCCTCTAAACTCAGTATATTCTTTACACATATACATTACAGCTCAGAGGTGGGTTCTGGTAGTCACTACTGCTGGTTTGCCCGTGGCCGCACCGTGCGCGCATGCAAAGTGCAATAAAAATTGTTCTGTGCATGCGCAGAAGCAAAGAACAAGAACCAGTTCAGGGATGTGGCAAGCCTGGATCACTGCCGGTTCCAGCGACCCAGGCCACCAAACCACTTCCGGTTCAGCCAAACCGGTCCAAACCAGTAAGAACCCACCTCTGCTACTGCCTTAGTTTCCTTTTTGACTAATTATATGCCATCAAATCTGTTACCTAGAAAGGTTGTGCCATGGTGGCCCAGTGGTTAGAATGTAGTCTTGCAGACTAATTCCACCCACAGCCAGGAGTTCGATCCTGAATTGGCTTGAACTTGACTCAGCCTTCTAAGGTTGTGTTCTGACCCCCCTTCTTCGCTTGTTAACAGATGACAGTCAGATAGACTTAAAAGGAAATAACTTTATCATTCTCGGCTCACGCTGGCTGCGAGCACAAAATAAACCTAGATAAAGTCTCTTTCAAACAAGGGTTACGCAGCAGAATGTAGAAACAAAACTCTTACAGCACCAAGTTTTCAAGAAGCAAAATCACTTATCCAAGTGTCTCACAAACTCAAACAGGAACGGAACTGAATTCTCCATACACGAACGACGACCCACGAACGAACGATGAACGTTGACTTCTGCAACCAGGGCGTGGCACCATCAGTCCTTTTATCTCCAGAAGACGACACTAACGAGCCCCAGTTGCATTGTTATTCCTGCATCCCGACTCAACTCACAACAAACTTCTGCTGAGTCACAACAGGTTGGTAAAAATGAGGATCCAGGTTGTTGGGGGCAACATGCTGACTCTGTAAACTGCTTAGAGAAGTCTATAAAAGCTCTATGGGGCAGCATATATATCTAAGTGCTATTGCTATGGTAGATCGAATCAGGGGCGGGCTTCAAAATTGGTAGATCGAATCAGGGGCGGGCAAGGGGCTCTCTGCCTGGCCATGGTGGGCATGGCCTAGTCAGCCTCCTGCACCATGGTGGGAGGTCCATTTTTGCCTTCCCTGGGCTCCAGAGGCTTTCCTCTAACCTCCGAAGAGGGCAAAAATGGCCTTCCCAGGCTCCGGAAGCTGTCTGGAGGCTGGAAACGGATCCATTTCTAGCTTTCCCGAACTTCTGGTAGGCCCGTTTTTTGCTCTCCCCAAGCCCCCGGATGCGCCCTGCACTTACCTGCATCCAAAACAGGCCGCATGGGGACTCCTGGGAAGGACAGGGTGGGGTGGGCGGGGCCAGGCAGGAGTGGGATTTGGGATTTCTCAGAACTGCACAGAATCTTAGCTAGAGTTTCTCCCGAACCCCTGAGAACCTCCAGCAGCCCACCCCTGAATTGAATGCGTAGAGGGGATGGATTGATGGGATATCATTCTTTATTTTCTTTAACTTTCTTAATCTCTTTCAAGTTTTCCTCTCTTGTTTTTCTTCTGTTCCTCCATGAAAACAGAATCTGAAAGTTCAATAACTCAATAGAGGCTCCAAGCTTTTCCAACAGGATCATAATTAAATTATAGGGGAATTCTTTTCTTTTCAGTAATTTAATATTACCTCACGAGGAAAACATATCTGTACTTCAGAAATATTCGTTGTAGCAATACTTATATTTTCTTATTATATTTACACGGCTTTTAATACTGCTTTGAACGTTTTCCATTATTTTCTAATATAGATACAAAACATTGCCAATAATTATCAACATTTTTGCCATCTTGATCCATAATTTATATCACCAGGAACAACAAAAGCCTCATTACCTCCGTATCTGTTCTTATATATGTTTTATATGCCATGTTTACTTTCTTCCAAACAAATTTATCAACTGTCATACTTGCTGCATTCTTGCCTAATTTGTTTGTGATTTGTTTGTGTTCATCTGACTGCTTTGTGACAATCAAATCTTAAATTCTATCAACTATCTTTTACCACTGGGCCTGTTTTGTTAGATTCTTTGTTCTAAAAAAACTAAAAAAACATTGAAGCAAGAGGTTTTTTTTGTTCACTTTTACTGCCTTCATTTTTTTCCCCAAAATAATCCAGCAAACAGATATTTTAGTTTTAAGAAGTAAATCATTCATGGTGTCTCTTTAATAAGGGAATAGGAACCACAGAGCAGAGAGTGGAAAGAAAACAATTGCTGATATTGAACTAACACTTCTTCAGGATGGCTTTCACAAGAATTCTATGAGTGCTGAAATATCCAGACATAAGCAAGAGGGTTTCTGCTGGTATTTATGTAGCACATCTGTGTAAGCACTGCTGACACAAACTCCTTCCCATTTTTGCAAACGGAAGTTTAAATCCCATTGCTTTGTTCGAGATTTGTTTTAAAAAGGAATCATCCTTAGAGAGCGATAGAGATAATGTTGGAGAAATGAAGAAACTATATTTTACCCCCCCAAAAAAAGCAATCTTTAAGCCCAGGAAACAGAGCAAGTATATGAAATAAAGTCAGACTGCCTCTATCTTAAATTAATAGGGTGAACAAGGGAGGCAAGGCAAAACATAAGCGCGCTTGAAAGATGGTGAGTTATATTTTATTGTGTTCAATAGAATACAATTCTGGTGATATCTTTAGAGTTTCCAGACCTGGATTCCTTCACGGCAAAGATCATGGGCAGGGGAGGCATGTTTACAGGGCTGGGCTTCAAAAACTTTAGCAACAGATTCTCTGCCCAGTTGTTGGGTGGGCGTGGCCATGGTGGTTGTGGCCTAGTCGGTCTCCTGCACCACGGTGGAGGGGGCATTTTTGCCATCCCCAGGCTCCAGAGGTTTTCCTCAAGCCTCTGGAGGCTGGAAACAGGCCCGATTCTGGCATTCCCAAACTTCCAGTAGGCCCATTTTTCATCCTACCTGAGCCTCCACACATGCCCTGCACTTACTTGCATCGAAAACAGGTTGTGTAGGGACTTCTGGGAGGGGAGGGATGGGTGGGGCCAGCCAGGAGTGGGATTTGCAGGTTCTCCGAACTGCACAGAATGTTAGCTAGAGGTTCTCCCAAATCCCTGCAAGGTCAAACCAGTGATATGGCAGCCATGTTCAAAGCCCTTTTTCACATGTTGATATCAGATATATGTGTAACTTTGCTAATGAACCATCATGATGCTCATTTTGACCCACAGAATGAAACACCAGCGTACTCATCTTTCCATTTATATTTCTGTAATCAGTTTTGTCTCATCCTTTTTGGTAAGCAATGCCTCCATTTCTGTTGTGCATGTCAGATCAGGTCTCCATGTGAAAGTCCAATGAAACTAATGGATTGCTACCCAATCAGGAATCTTCTCAACTAATAGCTAGCGCCTGTTTTTGGTTAGATAAGGGCCAATGAAATTTAAGAGAGGTTGAGTTAATTCACTTGCAGCTATGTAGGTATTCTAAGCTGATCACTCTTTTAACCCCACCTCCAGGTTCTGACACTCCTTCCCCTACAGTTTTATTGTAGGATTGTAAAGTACTCTTTTTACTATGGCTTTACTTTATTATTACAGTAAATATATTAGATGCCTGATTCCATTATGGCTCTGGATTCTGCTTTATTTCCCTGTATTTAGGAAATGGCCTGTGCCCAGGGAATTGTATCCCAAAGTTGCTTAAAATATATGAATGTCAGCATTACAAGTATCATGCAGAATCAAATCAGAGTCCAAGGCAAAACGATCCTTAAAGTTCCAATTTAACAAGTCAGACATCCTAGCACATCTATGGAATCCCAATTCTGAAAGTTACCTAGGATTCCCACCCAGCTGAAAGTTCATGATTTTGTTCCCACACCCACAAATCCATCGCATGGTCCAATCTTCTTCTTCCATGCTGGCATCTCCACCCAGCTGGTTCTGGTCAGGTGCAGAGATATGGAGACCTTGGCTTCTAGAAAAGAATGACAACAACACATTCCACAATTCTACTCCTTTCTATTCCCCCTCCCAACTACTACACTAATTAAACAACATAATGAAATAAGAGAGAGTGTGGCAGGCTAAAGACCCTAAAAAAGATATATCTGCAGCCCTGACAATGAAATTGGATAACATCTCATTTAACTGCAAAGTACTTGAATTCAGAATGCTTATTTATTTGTTTATTTAGATCCCTCCTTTATTATTTTTATAAATAAAGCAGCAAACATACCTGAGCCATGGTGAAACAATGGTTATAGTACGTACTGCAAGCTACTTCTGCTGACTGCCCGCTGACTGCAATTTGGCAGTTCAAATCCCATTAGGCTCAAGGTTGACTCAGCCTTGCATCCTTCCAGGGTGGGTAAAATGAGGACCCAAATTGTTGGGGCAATTATGCTGACTCTGTAAACCCCTTAGAGAGGGCAGAAAAGCACTGTGAAGTGTTATGTAATTGTAATTGTAATTGTAATTGCTTTATTTGTATGCCGCCCTTTTCCCTGGGGGGACTCAGGGCAGCTCACAATTCAGGGGGAGGGGGGACAAACAAGATTACAAACATAAAAAACAATACATCATTTAAAAAAAATGCAACAATCATACTATTCGAGTGGGGTTGAGGTCTCTAGCCCCAGGCCTGTCGGGACAGCCAGGTTTTAAGGGCTACATGGAAGGTCTGGAGGGTGGTGAGGGTACGAATCTCCATGGGGAGTTCGTTCCAGAGGGTCGGAGCAGCCACCGAGAAGGCTCTCCTCCGGGTAGTTGCCAGCCGACATTGGATTGTATGTAAGTCTAAGTGCTATTGCTAATACTCGTCCTTTCTCCTATTTTCCTCACAACAACTGTGGGAGGTGGACAGGGCTGAGAGGGAGTGATTGGCCCAAAGTTACCCAGCCAGCTTTTATGCCTAATATTATACAATAGCAGAGTTGGAATGTTGAATGTTGAATGTTTATTTTATTTATATGCCGCCCTTTTCCCCCCGAAGGGGACTCAGGGCAGCTCACAACTCAAACCAGGGAAGGGGTGATACAGACAAAATTAAAAACGACACAAAAAATGCATAATTTAAAACACACGACAGTCATACCATTCGAGACGGGGGCAATGGGTCTTTAGCCCCAGGCCTGTCGGAACAGCCAGGTTTTTAGGGCTTTGCGGAAGGCCTGGAGGGTGGTGAGGGTTCGAATCTCCACGGGGAGTTCGTTCCAGAGGGTCGGAGCAGCCACAGAGAAGGCCCTCCTCCGGGTAGTTGCCAGTCGACACTGGCCGGCGGATGGAATTCGGAGGAGGCCTAATCTGTGGGATCTAATCGGTCTAGTGGAGGTAATTGGCAGCAGGCGGTCTCTCAAGTACCCAGGTCCAATACTATGAAGGGCTTTATAAGTGACGACTAGCGCCTTGAAGCGTATCCGGAGACCAATAGGCAGCCAGTGCAGCTCGCGGAGGATAGGTGTTACGTGGGTGAACCGAGGTGCACCCACGATCGCTCGCGCAGCTGCATTCTGGACAAGCTGGAGTCGCCGAATGCTCTTCAAGGGCTGCCTCATGTAGAGCACATTGCAGTAGTCCAGTCTAGAGGTCACAAGGGCGCGAGTGACTGTAGTGAGGGCCTCCCGGTTCAGGTAGGGACGCAACTGGTGTACCAGGTGAACCTGGGCAAATGCCCCCCTGGTCAGCTGACAAGTGGTGTTCAAAAGTCAGCTGTGGGTCCAGGAGGACTCCCAAATTGCGAACTCTGTCTGAGGGGTGTACTGTTTGACCCCCCAGCCTGAGAGGTGGAACACTTGGCCAATTAGTAGGAGGAAAACACACCAGCCACTCGGTCCTTGGAGGTCTTCTAGTCCAACCTTCTGCCTAGGCAGGAAACCCTATACCTTTTCAGACAAATGGCTATCCAACATCTTCTTAAAGACTTCCAGTGTTGGGGCATTCACAACTTCTGGAGGCAAGCTGTTCCACTTATTAATTGTTTTCACTGTCAGGAAATTTTTCCTTAGTTCTAAGTTGCTTCTCTCCTTGATTAGTCATTTGATGTTGCGGTTATCAAACCAGAGGCAGGTTTGAGCCAGCCACAAGTGTTCAGAGAGCTGTACAGAAACCATGTGCTATGTACAAGCCATAATGTATCAGCGCGTGTCATTCTGCTACCCACCGAACCTAATCCAAAGGCACAAATGTCTTCTCTGTTTTTGTCAGTTTATACCCTGGGGCATCTGATTTGCAAAATTAGAGGAATAAAGAGATCAATCCAGTAATGGGCAATTTTATAGCTATAACTTTTGACTGTAATCGATTTCCTATCTGCTCACTACCATGTCCCAGAGCCTCATTAACTGCAGGGAAGTTGCTCAAACCAGTTGAATGAATGAATGAATGAACGAACGAACGAACGAACGAACGAACAAACGAATGAACGAACATGTGTGTGTGTGTGTCTGTCTGTCTGTGTGTGTGTGTGTCTGTGTGTGTGTGTGTGTGTGTGTCTGTGTTTGTGTCTGTGTCTGTCTGTATGTCTGTATGTGTGTGTGTGTGTGTATATATATATATATATATATATATATATATATATATATATATATATATATATATATATATATATATATATATATATATATATATATATATATATATATATATATATATATATATATATATATATATATATATATATATATACTTAAAGTCACAACCCCTGGTATGCCCAAGTGTGGGAGGAAGGTCACACTTCCACTCTCTGTCATTAGGCTCGTCACAAGAGTCCATCCAGACAGAAACCCAATATTTTTACTGTTGCCTTTTGTTATATTTGTGTTTTTATTGTGCTGATAAATAAATAAAGTCTTCCTTTATTTATTTATCAGCACAATAAAAACACACACACATATATATATATATATATATATATATATATATATATATATATATATATATATATATATATATATATATATATATATATATATATATATATATATATATATATATATATATAGTGTGTCTGCCTGTCTGTCTGTCTCTCTCTCTCTCTCTCTCCGAGAGAAACAGATACAGACAGAGAGACAGAGAGAGAGACACAGACAGAGAGACACAGACAGACATAGAGACAGAGAGAGGGAGACTGAGAGAGACAGAGAGAGATGGAGACAGAGAAAGACAAAGAGAGACAGACACACACAGAGAGAGAGAGGCACAGAGAGACATAGAGAGACATAGACAGACAGACAGAGACAGAGAGACAGACAGAGACAGAGAGATAGAGAGACAGACACACACACACACACACACACAGAGACACAGAGAGAGAGACAGAGACAGAGACAGAAAGAGAGAGACAGAAAGAGAGAGACAAAGAGAGACAGAGATAGACAGAGATAGACAGAGAGACAGAGAGAAAGGCAGACAGACAGACAGACAGACAGAGAGCACTGCAGGCAGATACACATTAGATACCAATGCACAGTTGGATAATTAAAAGAGCACTAAATGTTTTATTGTGAACATTAAAATTTCTAATGCTTCTTAGATTCTTAAGCAGTTGGCAATCTTGTCTTCAGCCCCCCATGGACACTTTGGCACAGTAGGGATTGAAAAGAAACCATGAGTGTAGCTACATCTTAAGGGACACACTACCTGAGGCCTACATCATTAGAAGAGAGTAATAATACATTACCAAAACCTAAGTCAGAAAAACTCTTTTTAAAAAAAGGCACGTGATTGGGATTAAGCAAAAGATGATCCCAATGGATCTGGCTTTCGATGCTTATCTAAGCCCGACAAAAGCCGGGCATCCAATTCATAACAAATAAGTATACAAATAAATTGCACAGACTCCTTGTGTACTCTTAGGACATACTCAAGAGCCTGGATTTGCTTCATGGCCCAGGATGCTAGATCTAGTCAAGTGAGCAAGGCTTGCCTTATAAGCATTTATACATTTCTGCAGAGAAATAGGTTTTCCCTTGGGCCGAGCAGAAGAAAGAGCTATGCTAATTCAGCAGCTTTTCTTAAACTAGTTCCTACCATGTATGACAGGTGTTTAATTCTCAGAATCCCACATCGCTTCCATCATTGGCTGCGTAACTAGAAACTCTGGCTTTTGTTAACCCATCATATCTGCGGGAGATCATGTTTAAGAGGTTTTTTAAGAGATACAGCTAGGCTAGACACTTCCTATTTTATTTATGCGTTGCTGAGATTTTGTGATATTTGTATTCTGTCTTTTCTCCAGGAAGTTTACGAAGGGAACTCCCTTTCATCTTTACAAGAAGCCAGCTTAAAATAGGAAGTTTCCATAGTTCAAGGATGGAGTTGAACCTAGGTCTTCATACTCTTAAATTCAGTAGCTTAGCCATTACATGGCACGATGGTGAATCTGTTCAGTTAAATCCATAAAGGAGGAATTGGGCTGGAGGAGGAAGAAGAAGAAGAGGAAGAGGAGGAGGAGGAGGAGGAGGAGGAGGAGGAGGAGGAGGAGAAGGAGGAGGAGGAGGAAAGGTTACATCTATATAATTTCCATCTTGTCTCCTTTTCTGTAAAAATTGGACCATAAGAAAGGCTGAGCGCCGAAGAATTGAGGCCTTTGAATTGGTGCTGGAGAAGACTCCTGTGAGTCCCTTGGATTGCAAGGTGATCAAACCAGTCAGTCCTAGAGGAGATCAACCCTGACCGCTCTTTAGAAGACCAGATCCTGAAGAGGAAACTCAAATACTTTAGCCAATAGTTTGGGAGAAGGAAGGACTCACTGGAGAAGAGCCTCATGCTGGGAAAGATTGAGGGCAAAAGAAGAAGGGGATGGCCGAGAATGAGGTGGATGGATGGAGTCACCGAAGCAGTCAGCGTGAGCTTAAATGGACTCCAGAGGATGGTAGAGGACAGGAAGGCCTGGAGGAATGTTGTCCATGGGGTTGCGATGGGTCAGACACAACTTTGCAACTAACAACAACAACCTTTTCTATTGATCCATTTTACATGTAGATCAGGGGTGTCAAACTCATGGCTCATGGGCCAGATGCATCACATGCTGGTCCAGCCCACCCCATTTTAGCGAAGGGGGGAAACTCATGATACATCATGTGACAACAACGTGACGACACATGATTGACATCCCTGATGCAGATTTATTTATAAAACTCCTTATTCCAAAAACCTATACCAAATTTGTGAAAATTCAAATGGTTGACTTACAGCCATTTGTTTAATGACCTTCACAGTTACAATAGCACTTTAAAAAAGTGACTTATGACTGTTTTTTTTATATTTACAGCCATTTAGGCACGATTTATTTAACAACTGCAGTGATTTGCTTAACGACTTTGGCAGAAGGGATCATAAAATGGGGCAAACTGCCTTATTTAGCAACAGAAATTTTGGGTTCAATTGTGATCATAAGTCAAGAACTACCTGTACATTTTTAGACAGGAAGATATGAACACAGGATATTGGAATGTAGAAAAGGCAACATAACAGAGTTGGAAGGGACCTTATAGGTCATCTAATCCAACCCTCCGCTCAAGCAGGAGACCCTACATCATTTCTGACAAATGACAGTCCAATCTCTTCTTGAAAGTCTCAAGTGATGAAGCCTCCACAACTTCAAAAGACAAGTTGTTCCATTGGTTGATTGTTCTCACTGTCAGAAAGTTCCTTCTTTATTTCTAGGTTGAATCTCTCCTTGGTCAGTTTCTATCCATTATTCCTTGTCTGACCTTCAGGTGCTTTGGAAAATAGTGTGACCCCCTCCTCTCTGTGACAGCCCCTCAATTATTGTAATGCTGCTATCATTTCTCCCCTGGTCCTTCTCTTCTCTTCATCAGACTAGTCCAATCCCTTCTTAAAAGCTCCAGGGATGAAGCTCCCACAATGTCTGAATGCAAGTGATTCCATGGGTTGATGGCTCTCACTGTCAGAAAAATTTTCCTTGTTTCTAGGTTGAATCTCTCTTTGGGCAGTTTCCATCCATTATTCCTTGTCTGATGTTCAGGTGCTTTGGAAAATAGCTTGTCCCCCTTCTCTCTGTGGCAGCCCCTCAAATATTGGAACACTGCTATCATGTCTCCCCTGGTCCTTCTCTTCACTAGACTAGCCATGCCCAGTTCACTTCCTACCTCTCTTTTGTGACTAGCTTTCCACTGTTTCTCATGTTTTTCTAGAAAATGGTTCCTAGGAGAAGGACTTTAAAAAATGTCCTGATGCATGGGACCAATGATGTATGCATTAAATCTAAATTAGATTCTATTTATTTACTACAGGTATATTAACACAGCACAGAAAATTGACAAAACATTATATTCGGGTATAAGAACGTTGCTTGGGTGGTTATTTTGTTCAGGATATTTTGTACATATGTTCCCATTCCCCTGTTCCATAATCAAATCCTCTTCTGCATGGGATATTCTCACAGCAAGAGAACAATGAGAATAAACCATATTTTGCACAATTAAATCTCTATGCTGCAGTGATTTATGCATCAATAAAACCAAACAAAAATGAATTGGGTAGGGGAGATTATCCAAAATTATGTTTGCAATAAAAATGGGGGAAGAGAAGTAGAACTAATTACGCTCAGTTCACTATTCCATTTGGCTATAATTCTACAGTCAGTTAGTATTTGGCTTAATTGTACAATTAATGAACATATAAATTAAATTCATAGTTTATTCCTACTAAATTACTTACTTGGAACATCTTTGTAAAAGATGCAAGTGTAAAAAGACTTTAGATTCAGTGCTCATGTTATTAAATGACTTCAGCAATCACACCCATAGACAATGCTTAATTGTGGTTTTTTTAAAAAAAAAATATTCTGTGATTGTTGTTAGATCTGGATTCATGTTACTGAATCATTTTTCTTTTCCCAAAGGAGCAGTTATCTGCTGTAACATCCTAATTTTCTCTTCCTGCAGCTTCTCAAGTTTAAACTTTTTTTTTTCTGTCAAGACTCCTTAAAAGTACATTTTAAACTTTTCTTCCCTTGGACAAACATTTTCGTGCACTCCCACTACCAAACTGGTAGTGAAGATAACAAGATACCATTACTGATATAATGATAGATAGATAGATAGATAGATAGATAGATAGATAGATAGATAGATAGATAGATAGATAGAGATAGATATAGATATAGATATAGATATAGATATAGATATAGATATAGATATAGATATAGATATAGATATAGATATAGATATAGATATAGATATAGATATAGATATAGATATAGATATAGATATAGATATAGATATAGATATAGATATAGATATAGATATAGATAGATATAGATATAGATATAGATATAGATATAGATACACAGATACACAGATACACAGATACACAGATACACAGTTACACAGTTACACAGATACACAGATACACAGATACACAGATACACAGATACACAGATACACAGATACACAGATATATAGATATATAGATATATAGATAGAAATATATAGAGCCAAGGTGGCGCAGTGGTTAGGGTGCAGTACTGCAGGCCACTTCAGCTGTTATCTGCAGTTCAGCAGTTCAAATCTCACCGGCTCAAGGTTGACTCAGCCTTCCATCCTTCCGAGGTGGGTGAAATGAGGACCCAGACTGTGGGGGTGATATGCTGACTCTGTAAACTGCTTAGAGAGGGCTGAAAGCCCTATGAAGCGGTATATAAGTCTAACTGCTATTGCTATTGCTATTGCTATTGCTATTGCTATAGAGCCGCGGTGGTGCAGTGGTTAGAGTGCAGCACTGTAGGCTACTTCTACTGACTGTCTGCTTCCTGCAATTTGGCAGTTCGAATCTCACCAGGCTCAAGGTTGATTCAGCCTTCCATCCATCCGAGGTGGACAAAATTGTTGGGGCAATGTGCTGACTCTGTAAAACTGTTTAGAGATGGCTGTAAATCACTGTGAAGTGGCATGTAAGTCTATTGCTATTCCATATATATTTATTCTGTCATTTTGGTCTCACATTTTTTTAAATATAAAGATGGTCCCTCCCATTTAGATCCTTGCTCATTCTATTTTTGGGGAACCATGCTTGAGCTGATGGGATTTCTACATCTTTGCTCAAGAACTCTCAGATTTACAGCTGCATCCCAGGTTCCAGCCCAGAATATAAAAGTAATAAAACTCACCAAGTGATTTCTTAAACTTTATAAAAAATAATAAAAGTCACCAAGTGATTTCTTAAAATCTACTGATTTTTATCCTGTTTTTAAACTGCCCCAGTTGAAGCATGTTCTAAGCAAGGTAGAACAAGTTTTTTTTTTTCAAAACAGCACCAGACAACATACAAAACACAATATGAATAATATTACTAATCAACAGTCTAAAGCAGGTGTGTCCAATCCATGGTCCTCAGGCCACTTGTGATCCTGGGCAGGTGGTAATGTGGCCTCACAAGATCATAAAAAATAATAAAGGAAGTTTTTTGCTTCCTTGGCCACACAGAAGGAAGAGCAATTGTCCTGGGCCGCATATAAAATATATAGATAATGAATTGCTCTTCTCTCAATGTGGCTCAGAGAAGCAACAAGATTGGACAGCCATAATCTAAAGCACAGGTGTCAACCTCAAGGCATTGCTGTCACATTTTGTTATGTTTTTTCCCTTCACTGAGTTGGGGTGGCATCAGACATGCAAGCCATCTTTTCTTTTGGGATTTCAGGCCTGCCATACTTTCTACTGTGGGAAAATGGGAGGGGGGATTATACGGAGTTGGGTGATGTGTAGTCATAATAGCATTCTTTCTCAGAAACTCAAGGTCATTTTTGTTCCTGCACCTGGGCGGATGTGGATGGGAGGAATCTGTCTTCGTGGCAGTGAAGGATTGGACCATGTGATGGACTTGTGGGGGTTGGGGCAGGATCCTGAACTTTCAACTGGGTGGGAAAACCAGGAAGCTTTCAGATTTGGGTTTTCCCAGATGTGCCAACATGACATCTCTAATAAACTTTGAGGAAACACAAGCCTCAGAGTTTTATTTCATTGGGGGTGTTTTTTGGCAGCCTGACAGGTGGGTGTGGCCTGTGTGTGATGCATCTGGGCCATGGGCCGCCAGTTTAACATCCCTGGTTTAAAGCATCGCAGACACATTAAACAAAATTAAACTAAGGGTCAAATTCCTGACAGTAGGACACTGTTTCTCCTACTGATAACTGATGTTCAAAATACAGTACAGGTAGTCCTCAACTTATGATTGCAACAGAGCCCACAATTTTCATCATAAGCCGTAGCAGTCATAAATAGCAATAGCACTTAGACTTATATACCGCTTTATAGTGCTTTACAGCCCTCTCTAAGCGGTTTACAGAGTCAGCATATTGCCTCCAATAATCTCGGTCCTCATTTTACCCACCTCGGAAGGATGGAAGGCTGAGTCAACCTTGAGCCAGTCAACATCGAACTGCTAGCAGTCAGCAGAATGAGCCTGCAATACTGCATTCTACCCACTGTACCATGATGGCTCTTCAAGGCATCCACACGTCCGGATGCAAATTTTTTTTTTATCATAGGTGAACCCTGCAATTGTTAGGTGCATTATTCTGCCAACTGCCAGCAGTTTGATTCTCACCAGCTCAAGGTTGACTCAGCCTTCCATCTTTCTGAGGTCAGTAAAATGAGGACCCAGATTGTTGGGAAGAATAGCCTGACTCTATAAACAACTTAGAGAGGGCTGTAAAGTAATATATAGCAATAGCAATTAGACTTATATACCGCTTCATAGGGCTTTCAGCCCTCTCTAAGCAGTTTACAGAGTCAGCATATCGCCCCCACAGTCTGGGTCCTCATTTCACCCACCTCAGAAGGATGGAAGGCTGAGTCAATCTTGAGATTAGAACCGTTGAACTGCAGATAACAGTCAGCTGAAGTGGCCTGCAGTACTGCACCCTAACCACTGTGCCACCTCGGCTCTATATATGGAGTGGAGTGGAGCAGAACGGAGCAGAACAGAACAGAACAGAATACAGTAGAGTAGAGCAGAGCAGAACAGAACTGAACAGAATAGAATACAGTAGAACAGAATAGAGTACAGTACACTCTACTACAGTAGAGTGGAGCAGAGTAGAATAGAATAGAATACAATAAAAAGATAATTGTTTGTAGTAATTTAAAATAGGAGAAGAAGGAATGTTCTTGTATTAAAGTTCATATATTATCATTCTTTCAAAACTTTCAATTCGGATGTCTTGAACATTTCAAACTGAGGAACTTGTACTTGAGAACGTTGGCGAGAAACTATGCCGTGGCATTTGCTGACCTAATGCATCGTAATGACAGCCAAGTGCAAGTCATGGAAAACTGTATCCAGATGTTTTCAATCACAGTAAGGCATATTGCACCCAGAGCAACTTTGCTGAGATGCATTAATCAGTTCAAGGACTGGTGTGAGCATTATTGCATTCTGCTAATCGAAAACAAAAGCAAGGAGGAAAACACTGATGAAGTATGAAAGTAACCTTGTATTTCCCTGTTCAGGGAGTAGCAACAATTATACACAAGTGTCACATTAACTACGGGATTTTTCAGTGGTTTGGGGACACTGAATTGATGCTTTGAGGCTATTGCATTTTAAAAGTCATGCACATGCCATTAAAGCTGCCAAGATCAACTGCAAGTATTCTGTTTCTCCCCTTTGAATAGGTATTTTGCGCTAATAATACCATTTGCTGAAATCAATAGCAATAGCAGTTAGACTTATATACCGCTTCATAGGGTTTTCAGCCCTCTCTAAGCGGTTTACAGAGTCAGCATATCGCTCCCAACAATCCGGGTCCTCATTTTACCCACCTCGGAAGGATGGAAGGCTGAGTCAACCCTGAGCCGGTGAGATTTGAACAGCCGAACTGCAGAACTGCAGTCAGCTAAAGTAGCCTGCAGTGCTGCATTTAACCACTGTGCCACCTCGGCTCAAGGACTGGTGTGAGCATTATTGCAATTTAAGAAAAGGTAAAGGCCCATGGGCAAAGCTTATTCCATACCAGGTGTCATGCCCCAGCATATATCTTTTATATACTGTTATTGCTCTCTAGCCCCATCTAGTGGCTGGAGAGACAAATACCAAATATATTGTTTGAAGCTGACCCAATCTCTTTATCCATCTGCCTGCACTCTCAAAACAAGTGCATGCTGGGAAGCCAGACTCCATTTCCTTTAGCATTTAGAGAAGACAGAAGCACAAAGAAGAATCCAACTTAATCTGTGGCACATGGTCATCCAAGGACAAACCCACATCCCATACACAGAGCATCGCTGATATCCCTATTTTCCCCAGTTTCACCATATCCTGTTCTTCCAATGAAGCATTCAGATCTACGCACATGGTCTGTTTTATTGGAGGATAGGTGGGTTTAGCTGCACGTCCAGCTGCACACAGACTAATGTGTAGTGTGGGATTGAACACCATGACTAAATCCATAAATCTGTGAATTTAAATTGTGCTGCACAGCCACCACAACAACTCAGTTTTTTCCTGGGATCACACCACAGTTACGTAAAACAGTCATTCCATCATGAAATAAGACCTGGCTACTTTAAGGAGTTACTGCTAGGGGTTATTAGAGAATTTCCATCACGAACTCTGAAGGACCTTTTCACTTTCAAAACCAAGTCACCTTAAAATGTTAATTACATTAAATTTGTCTTTGTTTATAGTATATTATGTAGATGTAAAGCATCTCCAACTCACGTCCGGGATGAGCACTGTTGCAAAACAGAAGAGCCAAATTCACACATTGTTCCATTTTTCGCCCCTGATAGGATACACAACCAGATGATCTAATTCAACTTTATTGTAGAAGCTTTGTTGACAGAACCTTGCAAGTATGAACGTGAAAGTCTCCTGCTGTTGTAGAAAATAACCAGCCTGTGGGTGAGGTCAAACACAATATCAGTTTGAAGACACTATGTTCTTGTAAGAGAGCTAAATTAGCTCCCCTTGAAGTCCATTGACTCTTATCTGACGTCAACTTGCCTTGACTGTTAGTAGATCAGATTCTTGTGCATAGGTAGCATAGGATAAACTTGTAGTGATTTTGAGCTCTATCCTGACTCCTTAATTTTTGTGCTTGACAGCTGTCTTCACAACTTGAGAAACTAGGAAGAAGTCCCATCTGAGATTGTTGCCATGTCCATTATCCGGTTATGGGCAATGGTGTCTCTTATCCAAACACTCCATAGGCAGGTATCTTTCTCCAACCACCCAAGACCTTTCCTACATGCCACTACGTACATGGACTCACTCAATACACTGACTCCAGATCTGCAAGAAAAGCCAGGTTTTCAGTGTCTTTTTGGAGCATTATGCAGGTGGAAGCCAGCTAGAACTACATGCAACAAGATTTACAATATAACATAATCTCAAAATTAATATTTACATTTATCAATTGCTTTATCAATGAAATAAAAGGAAGAAATACATCTGAGAAATAATTTGCAAATAGAACATTTGCTTGAAAGCAGAAACAATGTCTATGGGTTGATTGCCTTTTTTTCTTGACTCCACAAGAGACCCCCCCAAAGGAAAACAAACCTTCATTCAAACCTTACGGCACAACGCATGTTATTCATTGTTGCAAATCCAGGCTAGATTTCTCCGACCGGTTGAAAAGTAATTATTTAGCCAATCCTCATATCCCCAAAGTCCACAATTCTTGAATAGATTCCAAATACAGGAATAGAGTCGAGAAGAACATATGGGTCTTTAACAACAATAAGTGATCCCAAATCACATTAACATTCAGGCTGATTCCACTCAAAGATATGGAGACAAAAAGGCTGATGGTTTTGTTGTGTTCTTTTTATTTATTTATATCTCACCTTAATTATTTTTATAAATAACTCAAGGCAGCAAACATACATATTTTCCCCCAAAATAAGATCAAGTCTTCCTTTCTTTTGGACTCCAAAATAAGCACTAGCATTTATTTTGAGAGGGTGTCTTATTTTTTTCCATATACGGGAAACCCGCTTCTTCTGCTTCCTCACAGCTGTGCAGGGGGCTGCATGGCATGCCAATGGTGCCATTGTGAAGTGGAGGGGGATAGAGCTGTCCCACACACCCCACACTGGTGTACTCCAGGGCCCCAGCAGCCAGCCCATCCATGCCCCGACACCTGCCTCACCTTGCAGCCATGACACAAAGATATTGCTTGGCCTCCTGCTCCATTATGGCTGTGGGCAAGCAAAAGAAGTGAGCTGGCAACCACATGGGCTCCTGCTGCACATGGCTGTTGGTGCTTCCACCACAAGACTAGTACTGGAGCATGGATGGTCTGGCTTCAGGAGCCTTGAAGCCGGTGCAGGGCATGTGGGGCAACTCCACCACCACCCTGCCTCACTTCTTAGCCACAGCACTGCGAGCAACTAGATGGAATGGGCAACCATCCAGCTGATCAGGCTGTTAAGTAGGACTTATTTGAGTGTGTGTGTAGGGCTTATATTAGGTGCACACATAAAACATACTAGGGCTTATTTTCAGGATAGGTCTTACTTTTGGGGGTATAAATCAGGGGTAAGTTATGGCTACTGCTACTGCTGGTTCGGTGCAAATGCAGTACTAAAAAAATGCTTCAGCACATGCACAGAAGCAAAAAACAAGATGGCAGTGCTTACGGTGCTGCCGAGGGAACCGGTTCAGAGGCATGGCAGGCCGAGTTATTACCTACTTGGCCGAACCAGTCCGAACTGGTAGGAACCCACCTCTGGTATAAATGCAAGAGCTATGTAGTCAACTCTGAACGACAGAAACATTTGTTCCCCGACATACAGTGATGCAAAAATCTAATGCAGCATTTACATGCAAGAGTCCGTGGCTTGAACCCAGAGCCTAGCCCTAGAATTCAACCAAACAGAAAGAACCCTGCTTCAAATGTTTCTGCTTCTAAAGAGGCCGTCAGAGTCACCTGCCTGTCAGCACAACAAAACCTTCAGCGTTGTTTCAAATGTTACCCAAGGGACAGTGACGTTTTAGGGAATTTAGGACTAATATGTATGTAAATAAGTAAGTGTGTGAATAAGTGTATCAGCTAATTACACATGGTGGTATTGCTCTGACTTAACATGAAGCTGAAAACTTCCATGCAATGATGCTGCCTGGGGTGATTTTTTAATTCATGGGGATTTCTAACACCTCAAATCCTCTGTAGAGTTTTTGCCTCTGCTGCATAATTTGACAGTTCAGCAGGATGCTCGTACTTAGCATTCTGGGGATCAAAGGGAATAATTTTCAAAAAATCAATCTTCGGTCGGGTAGAGATTAAAGTATTGGATTTGGACTAGAAAAACCCAGATCCTCATTCAACGCAACAATCAAAGTGATCAGTTTAGCCAGTCACTGGTTCTCCAACCAGTCTACCTCACAGGTTGTCATAGCATGAATGGTACAACAGAACAGAATACCTATTAAGTAAATAATAATGTCTTGCAGGGACATTGAAAAAGTCATTAGGTATGGCACTTAAAAATGGGGTGGTTTCGTTACACGGTTGTGACGGCCATTTTGAATTTTTCAACCATCAGCCATTTCCCACTTTTGTCAGGTTTTGTCAGGAGCTATGATTGGACCATGTGATTCCTTTCCTATAAAACCATAGGAGGTTTGTGGGGAGTAGTCAAAAAAACAACAAGAGGAATATTGAGCTTAGGGCTGAGAGTGGCAATGGATCTAGGCATATATGAGCAATCACAAGTTTTTCCTGTGTATTGTCTATAGAGGTTTCTTTGTTTGTGAAATACCATTTATTCCCTTAGATATCATTAAAGCTATTTCAGAGTGCATATTACATTATTATTATACAATTGTATCACAGCAGCCAGTTGTTTCGCCGGATTTGGCATTGGTTACTAGTCGGGCCCCACCCAGGGGCCTAGGACGTCGTAACATATTTTCGTAATATGCGTGCAGATCCAAGCAGTGCGGCTTTTTGCATTTGACTGATGGTGATTTTGTCAATTTTTAACTGTTTTAAATGTAATTCCAGTGCTTTTGGAATAGCACCCAGTGTGCCAATTACCATTGGAATTACCACTGCTGGTTTGTGCCATAGTCGTTGAATTTCGATTTATAAGTCCTGGTATTTTGTGATTTTTTCATGTTCCTTCTCAACGACCCTGCTATCACCTGGCATTGCAATGTCTATGATTGTGACCTTATTTTTCTCAACCAGTGTGATGTCTGGTGTATTATGCACCAGTATTTTGTCTGTTTGTATGCAAAAATCCCACAAGATCTTCACCATCTGATTTTCGGTGACTTTTTCAGGCTGATGTTCCCACCAGTTTGTTGCTGTTTTAATATTATAATTTTTGCACAAATTCCAATGGATCATTTGTGCTACTGAATTGTGCCGCAATTTATAATATAATGTTCTTGACTTTCTTTAAATAATCAGCCAGTGCATGTTTTTCTTCTTCAACTGTTTGCTTCACTTGTAATAATCCTCTGCCACCTGATTTTCGGGGCAGGTATAATCTATCAGTATCACCACGTGGATGTAAACTGTAGTGCATTATCATTAGTTTCCCGGTTTTTCGGTCCAAAATGTCCAAATCAGCTTGTGTCCAGTTAACTATACCAGCTGTGTATCTTATAACTAGTATTGCCCAGGTATTTATGGCCTTGATTGTATTTCCACCATTCAATTTAGATTTCAAAATTTTCCTAACTCTTTCTGTTGGTGTACTCTCGCCTGACAATAGTTTTTACTTCTCCATGCTTGATATTATCCAACTGCAGAACCTAAGCATTTGTAGGCTTCATTATTATTATTATTATTATTATTATTACACAATTGTATCACAGCGGCCAGTTGTTTCGCCGGATTTGGCATTGGTTACTAGTCGGGCCCCACCCAGGGGCCTAGGACGTCGTAACGTATTTTCGTAATATGCGTGCAGATCCAAGCAGTGCGGCTTTTTGCATTTGACTGATGGTGATTTTGTCAATTTTTAACTGTTTTAAATGTAATTCCAGTGCTTTTGGAATAGCACCCAGTGTGCCAATTACCACTGGAATTACCACTGCTGGTTTGTGCCATAGTCGTTGAATTTCGATTTTTAAGTCCTGGTATCTTGCGATTTTTTCATGTTCCTTCTCGGCGACCCTGCTATCACCTGGTATTGCGATGTCTATGATTGTGACCTTATTTTTCTCAACCAGTGTGATGTCTGGTGTATTATGCGCCAGTATTTTGTCGGTTTGTATACGGAAATCCCACAAGATCTTGACCATCTGATTTTCTGTGACTTTTTCAGGGTGATGTTCCCACCAGTTTGTTGCTGTTTTAATATTATAATTTTTGCACAAATTCCAATGGATCATTTGTGCTACTGAATTGTGCCGCAATTTATAATCAGTCTGCGCGATTTTTTTACAGCAGCTGAGTATGTGATCAACAGTTTCGTCAGCTTCTTTGCAAAGTCTGCATTTGGCATCATCAGAGGATTTTTCGATTTTGGCCTTAATGGCATTTGTGCGGATAGCTTGTTCTTGCGCAGCCAGGATTAGTGACTCTGTTTCTTTCTTTAATGTACCTGTTTTTAACCATAACCAAGTTTGTTCCCTGTCCACTTTATCTTTTATTTTTTCCAGAAATTGACCATGCAGTGCTTTGTTCTGCCAACTCTCCATTCTTGATTTTATCACATCTTTTCTGTATTCTTGTTTTGTCTGTTGGGCCTTCAGTTGATTTTTGTTCTTTACTTCGATTAATAGATGTTCTTGAGTGTCTTTTAAATAATCAGCCAGTGCATGTTTTTCTTCTTCAACTGTTTGCTTCACTTGTAATAATCCTCTGCCACCTGATTTTCGGGGCAGATATAGTCTATCAGTATCACCACGTGGATGTAAACTGTAGTGCATTGTCATTAGTTTCCTGGTTTTTCGGTCCAAAAGGTCCAAATCAGCTTGTGTCCAGTTAACTATGCCAGCTGTGTATCTTATAACTGGTATTGCCCAGGTATTTATGGCCTTGATTGTATTTCCACCATTCAATTTAGATTTCAAAATTTTCCTAACTCTGTTGGTGTACTCTCGTCTGACAATAGTTTTTACTTCTCCATGCTTGATGTTATCCAACTGCAGAATGCCTAAGTATTTGTAGGCTTCATTTTCTTTGCATTTAATTAGTTGGCCATTGGGCATTTCAATTCCCTCAGATGCAGTGATTTTGCCCCTTTTTATGGATACAGTGGCGCATTTTTCCATGCCAAACTGCATTGAAATATCGGTGCTGAATACTCGGACTGTATTTGTCAATGATTGGATTTCTATTTCTGACTTTCCATAGAGTTTCAAATCATCCATATATAGTAAATGCGAAATTTTTTCAGCTTTTTTGGCTGTTTGGTAGCCTAATTTCATTTTTTTTAAGATTACTGATAGTGGGATCATTGCGATGATGAAGAGAAGAGGTGAAAGTGAATCACCCTGTGAATTATTATTATTATTATTATTATTATTATTATTATTATCATCATCATCATCATCATCATCATCATCATCATCATCATCTCATCAATGAAGATTCGATTTCTGTTTTATTGTGTTTGCGTTTTTATCTCTTTAATGTATTTTTCTGTATCCCTTAGGTATTTGTGTGGATAAGAGCCTTGGTGGCACAGTGGTGAGAGTGCAGTACTGCAGGCTATTTCTGCTGACTGCTGCCTGACTGCAATTTGGCAGTTTGAATCTCACCAGGCTCAAGGTGGCCTGATCCATCCATCCTTCCAAGGATGCACTTCCTTCAACCCTTTCCTTCTTGAGGAAAGCCTGGGGAAGGCAAAAACTCCCCTCTCGCTGTGGAGGATTCATGCACGTATGCATGGGGGGGATTCGCACATATATGCGCAGATTGGCAGAGCGCATTGCATTGGGGCGGTGGACACATAGACGCGGGCACACTATTTCACGAGCAAGCGTGATTTCAGCAGCCGAGGACAAAAAGGTTAGCCATCACTGCACTAGGGGGTGCTTATTGCGTAACTTTGAACGTTAGGTAAGGGAGCACTCGTAACCGAGGATTCCCTGTAGTGACCATTCAAAGTTACAATGGCTTGAAAAAGTGACTTATGACTGTTTTTCATACTTACAACTCTTGCAGCATTCTCATGATCACATGATCAGAATTCAGATGATTGGCAGCTGACTCATATTTATGACGGTTGCAGTGTCCCAGGGTTGTGTGATCCCCTGTTGCAACCTTCTGACAAGAAAAGCGAAGGGGGGAAACCTTAACAACCGTGTTACTAACTTAACAATTGCAGTGATTCGTTTAACATCTGTGGCAAGAAAAGTTGTAAAATGGGGCAACACTCACTTAACAAAGATCTCACTTAGCAACGGAAATTTTGGGCTCAATTGTAGTTGTATCTATCTATAGTTAGTAGTGGTTCAATGCAGAATTATTACTTGGATTCAATAAGGAATTTCTTGTTTCTCTTTCCTTATCTAAAGGTTCCCATCGCACATATGTGCTAGTCGTTCCTGACTCTAGGGGTTGTGCTCATCTCAATTTCAAAGCCAAAGAGCCAGCACTGTCCGAAGACGTCTCCATGGTCATGTGGCCAGCATGACTAAAAGCCAAAGGTGCACAGAACACTCTTACCTTCCCACCAAAGGTGGCTCCTATTTTTCTACTTGCATTTTTACATGCTTTCGAACTGCTAGGTTGGCAAAGCTGGGACAAGTAATGGCAGCTCACTCTGTTACGCAGCACTAGGGATTCGAACCACCACACTGGCGATCTTTCAATCGACAAGCTCAGTGTCTTAGCCACTGAGCCACTGTGTCTCTCCTTATCTAAACATTAATAAGTGCTGGAGTACTGAAATGAAATCCTTGTTTCAGCAAGTAGCTATCAGATCCAATTTTGCAATCATTTCCCGAGGATCCTGGTTTATAGATCCAAGCCATTTTAAGTTATTGTTGGTATTAACGATAAAGCTTCCAGATAAAATTAGGGGATAAAGACATTCCATTCATTTTTAATGCAAATTGACCCAGCTCACACGTATCCAATGCATATATATGCATATATGCATATATATGTAGATGTAGATGTATGTATGTATGTATACGTATACGTATATATGTATATATGTATTCAATTTATTAAATGCAAGAGGGAATGGATACAAATGATCATGCAGAACGTTCCTTAAAATGAAAAAAGATGGCAAGAGGGACAAGGAAATCAGGCAGAATGAATGTAGGATTGGGCAAACGAGACCCTAAGTGAAATTGACCTTGACAGATTCATAATGAAAAAGGGTCTGAAAAAAATAATGTTATATGTCTGATCTGATTTACATTCACATGGATTCGGGAGGTTTTTTTGAATCTCAAGGAGCCCCAGTGGTTCGTGGTTCAGCTTTAATCATTCAGTAGCCTGTAAAGAAAAAAAAGCAGAAAGAAAAGAGGCTTGTGGGTATTTTCAAATGATAACTGAACTATAGGCAATTCAATGAAGGAAAGTAATACACGTTCAGAGATAAATGGATCAGCAGGGAAGACACACACACACACACACACATGCACACATGCACACACACACAAACAGGTAAAGGTTCCCCTTGCACATATGTGCTAGTCATTCCCTACTCTAGGGTCTGGTGGTCATCCTCATTTCAAAGCCGAAGAGCCAGCACTGTCCAAAGACATCTCCCTGGTCATGTGGCCGGCATGACTAACACCAAAAATGCACAGAACGCTGTTACCTTCCCACCAAAGGTGGTTCCTATTTTTCTACTACTTGCATTTTACACACTTTTGAACTGCTAAGTTGGCAGAAGCTTGGACAAGTAACAGGAGTATGTATGTATGTATGTATGTATGTATGTATGTATGTATGTATGTATCAGGGGTGGGTTTCAACCGGTTCGCGGCGGTCCCTGCGAACCGGTTGGTCGGCGAACCCGGAAGTAAGTAACTTCCGGGAACGGCAAAGGGCCCGCTCGCCCGCCCGCGGTCCTTACCCGGTTTTGACGAGTTCTGTGCTTCCACGCATGCGCAGGATGCATACAGCGCCTGCGCGATCCTCCAGGAGCAGCTGGAGCGTCGCGCAGATGCTAGTACGCATGCGTGCACCGCGCGCGTGCACGAGGACGCCGCCGGCCCCATTCCAACCGAACCGGTTGGAACGGGGTGAGAAACCCACCCCTGGTATGTGTGTGTGTGTGTGTGTGTGTGTGTGTGTGTGTGTGTATTGCAAGTATCCAATGTAAAATAATGCAAGAGGATATAATATTGGAAGAGGAAATATCCCTCAGTTCAGATAATAAATCACCAAAGAAAGAAAGAAAAGCATCATCAATTGCCACTTTAGTCTTCTAGGTCCAGCAAAGCTTCACAAATGGCCAAGTGGCATGGTGGAATTTGGAAATGGATGATGCCAGTCCCTCTTTCTCAACCCTAGGAAGAAGAGGAAATGGCAAACCATTTCTATCCTTCCCCCAACCCCCCAGTTGCCAGGAAAACTGCATGGACAACACATAGACAAAAGTGGAAGGGAGAACTTTATGTAGACATCCTTAGAATAAAATAGAATAAAATAACAGAGGAAGGGACCTTGGAGGTCTTCTAGTCCAACCCCCTGCTTAGGGAGGAAACCCTACACCACTTCAGAAAAATTGTTAGCCAACAGCTTCTTAAAGACTTCCAGTGTTGGGCATTCACAACTTCTGGAGACAAGTTGTTCCACTGATTAATTGTTCTATCTGTCAGGAAATTTCTTCTTAGCTCTAAGTTGCTTCTCTTCTTGATTAGCTTCCCCCCATTGCTTCTTGTTCTACCCTCAGATGGTTTGGAGAATAGCTTCATTCCCTCTTCTTTGTGGCAGCCCCTGAGATGTTGGAAGACTGCTATCATGTCACCCCTAGTCCTTCTTTTCATTAAACTAGACATACCGAATTCCTGCAACCGTTCTTCATATGTTTTAGCGTCCAGATTCCTAATCATGTTTGTTGCTCCTCTCTGCACTCTTTCTACAGTCTCAACATCTTTTTTACATTGCGATGACCAAAACTGGATGCAGTATTCCAAGTGTGGCCTTACCAAGGCATTATAAAGTGGTATTAACACGTCATGTGATCTTGATTCTATCCCTCTGTTTATGAAGCCTAGAACTTTGTTGGCTTTTTTGGCAGCTGCTGCACACTGCTGGCTCAATTCAAGTGTCAGCCTCTGCTTTGCTGCTGCTTCGGCTGCCATTGAAATGGGGAGGGGGGCATGGTATTTGGGAGGGGATTACTAATTGTGCTGGAGGAAGATTCTGGAGTTCTGCTGCCTGTCTGACTGCACATGCGGAGGAGGTTCCCACCAAGGCCAACGGCACCGACATTCCATCTTGGTGATGCCTTTCAAAGTTATCTCACACCTGACACTTGGGAGAATTATGATTGGACTGCAACTGGGATGCCAAGGGGTGGGGAATGGGTTATTCTATATATCACTCGCTTTCGTGCCTAAATAATCAGTCTTCGCTTTGCTACGCTTCTGATCATTTGTAATTAGTAAAAGTACACTTGATTTCTATCAATGGAGTCTCGTGGTTTTCTTTCCTAATTATTCAATGAAGGAGTGCTGACATCAAGCTCAAGTGAAATTGTAAAACTGCAGAAGAAATTCTGAATTCTTGGCATCAGAACAAACCAAGGGATATTATGTAGAGATTTCTTGTTATTCAGTAGAATTCTTTTATGAATGAAGGTGAATATACGTGTCCCAGGATAGTATGGCAGGTCCAGTCTGGGTCCAGTCCACCACGATCATAGGTTTTGTTTTCCGGGTTTCGGACTCATGCTGGAGCCCATCTTCAGGGAACTTCTGTCTGGAGAAACACTCTTCCAGACAAGAGGTTCCCTGAGGATGGGCTCCAGTACAAGTTCAAAAGCTTGGAAGACTAAACCTCTGGTCCTGGTGACTGACCCAGATTAGATCTTGCAGAATTCTTTTAACCCTTACAAACAGACGTACTATTAGGGCTACGCTATTACGGACATGAGGTCATAATGACCTCAGTAGCAAAAAGACATTCAATGTTTTCATGGTTCGATCTAAAAATTGATGTATAGAGCAGTAAACCAAAAAATGTATTGATCTCTATCAAATCCACATCGCGCAGGTCACTTTTTGTTTCTCCAACCTTGAATGTCAATCTTTCTTCTCTAATTTTTACATTGGTCCACTGAATGATGGTGCTAATAATTTCTTTAGAAAATAATAACTTCCAAATCTCTAGGGGAGTAGGTGAATTTTTGAGATTTCTAGCTGCTGGCCATAGTCCAGGTCATTGCACAACAATATTGTGACTAGCGGTTCTGGATCTATTGCTTCCAAAAGATACAGAAGACCTTTTGAATTGGTTCTTGTCATATAAATTATTGCACAACATAGGTTATACCTGGTCATCAATTTCTTTTCTTTTTTTAGTGTCCTACCACTGATAGATTTTGCAATTTATATACTTGTATGCTTAAGGTTTCCCCTAGATCTGCTTCCCTAGTCTACCTTCTTATTTGTCAGGATAATCAGAAAGAAGACCTTTGATTATTGGAAGATCACTATATTGATAGTTGGTCACCTCATATCCAACCTGCTTTTATTTTATCTTTTTATTTTTTATTAACAAACACGTAAAATACACACACACAAAACCTAGATGTACACCACATTTACACAATACAATATGAACAGGAGCTTCCTGTTCTTTCTAATAGCAATTATCAATCGATACCGCTCACCTTATATTCTTTCCACTTCTATTGTATTTCATTTGGATTTCACCATTCTTAATCCTCTTATTTTACTCATAAGACTCTCAGTTTCATTGGGAGCCTCATCATCACTGATGTCAGAATCAGTGGCGGCGATTTCTCATAGTCCATTACAAAATTTTTGTCACAATCAATTCCACTTCACTCAGATTATTCTCTGCTTCTCCATACGATTTTAGAACAGTTTCTTCAAACTTTAGATCACCAAATTGCACTCCTTTTGGCAGAAAACCTGGGCCCAACATTATTTTTTTAAAAAAATATGTTAACGAAGATCTGCGGTCAAAACGACCAAAACTCAAATTCAAATGTGTGCATTCTTTTTTTAAAATATTTTTTAATTTTTTATTTTCAAAACAAACATCCTTCTTTGTGTGCTGTAGAAAGTGTATCAGTTGGTTACAAAAAAAAAACCTTTCGTGCATCTCTTTCACAGTCAACAAACATAATTCATATTAACTCAAGTATTTTAACTCAGATATTTATACATATTATCATGATATCTCCATTTTCATTTGACTATAATTATTCATCATAAAATATACCAAGATTTAATACATAACCACATACTGGCCTTTCATTTACTATTTCTAAAATCCTCCATTGACACTGAATCCTTATGTCCTATTCTAGCTAAACATCCATAATGTTTAATAACAAAATTTTCTAATCCTCCTTTCCAAATCACTGTTTACAATTTACATCCAGTTTCCTTATGTTATACCCATATCTATATGTACGTTGTTATCCTTATCCCTCTTTTATTTAACTATTTCCTGTATCATAACATTCCCCCCCCCCTAATATCAAAGCTTTAATGTATCTAACTTAGTTCTGTATCTAGCGTACATTCTTATTGGTGGGAAAACAAATACTACTCACAACTGGAATGGTCCATTTCTAAGAATAGGGGTGTTCTGAAAATTTTGGGAAACTATTGTGGTCACTATGACCGGATCTGTGGTTATGGATTAAACCAGATTGCACGTGTAGAATGACAGATTATAGAAGTATCTGCTAAGCACACAGACACAAATAGACAGACAGACACATACTGCCACTCTGTGCCTCAGGACCCTGGACAGCACCCGGAAGTTTGGGGTAGCTGGTGAAGCATTTTAAGGGACAATTGGGTTAATGTCAGTGTTCAAAAATAGCATCTGAAAGTAAATCAGAGTCCAAGGCAAATGATTCCTCAAAGTTCCAATTTATTAGGAGAGCCATGTTGGCACATCTGGGAAAACCTGAATCTGAAAGCTTCCCAGTTCTCCAACTCAGTTGAAAGTTCACGATCATGCCCCCACCTCACAAGTTGGTCCAATCTTCCACTGCCATACTGGCAGTTCCACCCATCCAGTTCTGGTCAGGTGCAGAGAGAAAGGATATCCTTGGCTTTCTAGGAAGAATTTTGTTATGGCTACATTTCATCCAACTCCGTATAATCCCCACTCCCTTTCCCCACAATAGAAAATCCATAATAGAATAATAGAAAGTGTGGCAGGCCCTAAGATCCAAAAGAAAAGATGGCTGCGAGCCTCTCTCTCTCTCTCTCTCTCTCTCTCTCTCTCTCTCTCTCTCTCTCTCTCTCTCCCTCCCTCCCTCCCTCCCTCCCTCTCTCTCTCTCTCTCTCATGCACGCACACACGCACACACGCACACAGAGTGAAAATAGTTGAAAGTTGAAAGCAATCATGACACTGAATAAAAAATAACCTATAGGGAAGTTCTCCGACATGCTAGGTTTCCATCTGGAGAGAACTGTGCACGTTTTTGAAATGACTAATTCTTAGGTGTCTATTCGTAAGGCCATTTTTATCTTCGCTTGTGACATTTAAAAAGTGTAAAACTGTTCTCTATTTTTAAGTATGGCTTTCATGAAATACCCATTGTGTTGTAGAAAAGCATTATTCTTTGCATGTTTAGCACTTTAAAACCCAATGTTTTTATATGCTTCTTGGTTCCCCCCCTTTTTTTGGTGCATCAAGAACATTATAACAAAACTGTATTTCAGCCTGCATATGAGTGCAAGAAATCCAGCCAGTAAAATATGGACTGGGAAAAAATAAAACCCTTAAGCATAACATTTCAACACAGCTTGCTTGCTTTTTGCCTTATATCAGAGATTTCCTTCTTAAAGCTCAAGCAGCTTCTATGAGAGATTCGCCTCTTATGTTTCCATATTGTATATTGATCTGATAAAGAGTAAATGGTCCAAAATCACACAGTGATCACCACAGACATGCAGGGAAGTTTAACAGATTAATAAAGTTAACCCACTTCATCCAAATCCACATCTACTACCTTAAGCATGAGGCAAATATCCTATCTTGAAGTCAGGTCTAAGCAGAACATGGTTTAAAGCAGGGGTGTCAAACGCAAATCCCGGGGGCTGGATTCGGCCAGCAAGGTACATAGATCTGGCCTGAAGGGCCACCCTGGAAACAGCAAAGGACTGGCCCATGGTGCCTCTGCCAATGAAAATGGAACCCTTCTGACCCCTGTTTTCACTGGCAGAGGGTTGCAGGGTTGCTGTCACAGTCAAAAACGGAGCTTGGGCAACCACAGGCACCCTCCGATACAAGGGACGTAGAGTTGGTCATGTCCACCCTGGCTACGCCCACTCCCTAAGGTCAAACACAACCCTGATGTGACCCTCAATAAAATCACCTGCCCGCCCTTGTTCCTTACCTGTATTTGAAGGAAATGAGCCATTTGCACAGACGCACGTAGCATACGGCGCCTGTGTGACACTCCGTCGAGCAGTTGGAGCCGTCGCATGTGGTGGGTGCGCATGTGTGCACAATGTGTGTCCCTGTGGTGCATGCCTGGCTCCTGTTGCATCATATCGGTTGCAATGGAAGCCAAAACCTACTACTGGTCTGGAGCAATAGGCTCTACTAATGTCTAACTAATCTGTACATAGTTTGCCGAATAAAGAGCTGTTGTTGTCACTGCTACCTGAGCAGTGAGTCCTGTCTTCTCCGTTGACCCTATCTAACAAGTTCTCTCAAGGATTCTAAGTTCCTAGTTACAGCCATCTTTATGGCTAAATTAGGCAGGCTCTTAATAGCCCTTCCTCTTACAACGGTCGCAACCAGCATGTATTTCTGATGGTTTTGGCATCCAAGGATGTGATTGACCTTTGCGACTTTCCAGCTAGCTTCCAACAGGCAAAGTCAATGGGGAAAAATCTGACTTGCTTAAAAGCCACAGGATTCACTGAACAATTGCAGCGATGCCCTTAATCCTGGTTAAAAAAACAGTCACGAAAATCATGTGACTCACTTAACAACCGCCTTGCTTAACAATGGAAATTCTAGGCCCAAATGTGGTCATAAGACGAGGACTACCTTTAATTCACATTTAGATTTGGAATACTTCTGTGTATCTGCAGGAATGGGATTCAGCCAGTTCTGACCAGTTCAGGCGAACCAGATGTCAATTTTAATCTGGTTCCCCAAACTGGTAGTTGCAAGGACTGGTTGAACCAGCCCCGCACCTCCCAGGAGTCTCCTCATGCCCCATTTTGGATACCAAGTAATTGCAGGGCCTGCGCGGAGGCTCTTGGAGCGTGAAAAATTGGGCCGCCCAGAGGTTCTGGAAGTCTGGAAACGGACTTGGTTTTGGCCTCCAGAGGGCCTCTGGAACCCAGAGAACGACATTTTCACCCACCCAGAGTCTCAGGGAAAGCCTCCGGAGCCTAGGGAGGGTGAAAAATGGGCCTATTCTAAGTTCCAGAACCCAAAAACGGACTTGTTTCTAGCCCCTGGAGGATTTCCAGAGCCTGTGGGAGGGTGTTTTAGCCATCCCAGAAGCTTGAGGAAAACCTCCAGAGCCTGGGGAGGGCAAAAACTCCCCCTTGCCTTGGTTCAAGAGGTCGAGTAAGCCATACCCACCATGGCCACGCCCACCCAGTAACCAGGCAGAGAATCGGTTGCTAACATTTTTGAATCCCACCGCTATCGGTCATCTCAGTCCATCTAGCGCGAAGCAGTACATAATTGCTTTTTTTGCTATCTAGACAACAACAATTATGTGTTTATCACCAGTTGATGGATCCTTTCCCACTCTACAGTATTAATGGAGTTGACTGGCAGGAGTGTTTCTGCCTTTTCTATAGAAATATCATTTTTTTTTTTAAAAAAAAAAGAATGAACATCGTCCTGTCTGTTAGATTAAATTGGCACGGCCTCATTGATTTTGCTTAATCCTTGTTTGTTGGCTTGTTTTGACATGAGTGCAGCTGTAGCCATTTACTTCATTAGAGTGTGTTTGCGGGTAAACATCTTCCCCTGAAAAAAAAGGCTGAATGTTGGAGGAAGGAAAAGAGATCTGATTAGCATTTTGTTATTCCTTTAACTTATTTTATATCCCCAGGAAGATCTGTGCTGCAGGTTCTGGAGTAACGCTGTTCTGAGTTTATTCCCTCTTACAATTACTGAAATGATAGAATTTTTGATTGCAAGGACAGAGTTACACATAGGGCTAATCAAAAGCCCCAATGTTAATTGAATCAAAAGTGCATTTAGTTAATGCACCAAAATTAAAGGATGCATATTAAAAGGGAATGAAAACCTTGCACATTATCACAAACGGTAAAGACCAGCGAAAAATATGTGTCAGTTTAGCGTCTGAAGTTTGAAATTCACATTGTGTTTAGTGGACCCATCTTCCACAAAGAGATTTGCTTCTAATAGAAGGGAATATATGCAGCTCAGTGGCTAAGATGCTCAGCTTGTCAATCAGAAATGTCGGCAGTTTGGTGGTTCAAATCCCTAGCACAGCATAACGGAGTGAGCTCCTGTTACTTGTCCCAGTTTCTGTCAACCTAGCACCTGGAAATCATGTAAAAATGCAAGTAGAAAAATAGGAACTATAGTAATAGCAATAGCAGTTAGACTTATATACCGCTTCATGGGGCTTTCAGCCCTCTCTAAGCGGTTTACAGAGTCAGCATATCGCCCCCACAGTCTGGGTCCTCATTTCACCTACCTCGGAAGGATGGAAGGCTGAGTCAACCTTGAGCCGGTGAGATTAGAACCGCTGAACTGCAGATAACAGTCAGCTGTAGTGGCCTTCAGTACTGCACCCTAACCACTGCACCACCTCGGCTCCCTGCTTTTGGTGGGAAGGTAACAGCTTTCTGTGCGCCTTCAGCATTTAGTCATGCCAGCCACATGACCACGGAGATGTCTTCGGACAGCGTTGGCTCTTTGGCTTTGAAACGGAGATGAGCACCGCCCCTTAGAGTCAGGAACAACTAGCACATAGGTGTGAGGGAAACCTTTACATCAACCTTTACCTTTATATGCAGCTTAGGAGTGAACTGTGGGTTACTGGGATTTGATTTGCATAAGGTGTTTTGGAGGGCTTTAGTTGATTTGTGCGCTATGGTAATTTAAGAGAGGCCACAAAAACTAAGATCATGGCATCTGGCCCTCTCAATTCCTGGCAAATAGATGGGGAAGAAATGGAGGTAGTGGCAGATTTTATTTTCCTGGGCTCCAAGATCACTACAGATGGTGATTGCAGCCAAGAAATGAAAAGACACTTGCTCCTGGGGAGGAAAGCTATGGCAAATCTAGACAGCATACTGAAAAGCAGAGACATCACCCTGCCAACAAAAGTGCCTATAGTCAAGGCTATGGTTTTCCCAGTTGCAATGTATGGCTGTGAAAGTTGCACCATAAGATAGGCTGAGCACCAAAGAGTTGAGGCCTTTGAACTAGGGTGCTGGAGAAGACTCCTGTGAGTCCCTTGAACTGCAAGGCAATGAAACCTAGGGGAGATCAACCCTAACACCTCTTTAGAAGGGGAGTTCTTGAAGAGGAAACTCCAACACTTTGGCCACCTAATGAGAAGGAAGGACTCACTGGGGAAGAGTCTAATGCTGGGAAAGATGGAGGGCAAAAGAAGGAGATGGCAGAGAATGAGGTGGCTGGATGGAGTCACTGAAGCAGTCTGCTTGAGCTTAAATGGACTCCAGAGGATGGGAGAGGACAGGCAGGCCTGAAAGAACGTTGTCCATGGGGTCGTGGTGGGTCGAACATGACTTTGCAACTAACAACAACAACACAAATGGGAGAAATTTGCATGTAGACAAACCTCCATCAAGAAACAGTGGTCCTGGAGACATTGCTGAATAAAACACGGGGGTCAGATGATTTACAGGGAATTAAGGTTAGGCATCACGAATATAGATTACGAGTATTTGAGGATGATTTGGTTGTAACTTTAACCCAACCAGGGAAATCTACTAAGGCTTTAATGAATATGATTAGTCAATATGGTCAAGTATCTGGGTTTAAAATAAATCTAGGGAAAACAAAGATGTTAGTTAAAAATATGAACACTAACCAAAGGGAAGAATTAGAAAGAATAACAGGATGTGAGATAGTAAAAAAGGTTATGTATTTAGGAGTTTATATTACAACTTCAAATGGGAAATTATCTAAGTATATTTATGAACCATTATGGCACAGAATACAGGTAGAGATGAAAAATTGGGAAAAATTACAATTGTCTTTGTTGGGAAGGATAGCAGCAGTAAAAATGAACGTTTTGCCTAAGTTTTTATTTCTTTTTCAAATGATACCAATACTTTAAAAAGATGCAAACTTGCTTGAATGGCAGAAGGGTATTAATAAATTTGTTTGGGCAGGGAAGAAACCGAGAATAAAACTTAAAATAATGCAAGATGTACATGAGAGAGGAGGCTTGAAAATGCCAAATTTAAAACTATATTACAAAGTTTTAACAGTAATTAGTGATTGGATTAACTCAACAGAGGATAGAATACTGAATATTGAAGGGCATGATTTGGTATACAGTTGGCATCCTTATTTGATATACAACAAGAAGGTGGATAAGACTTTCAAAAGTCATATTTTAAGGAATGCTCTATTGTGTGTCTGGAAAAAATATCAGCATAAATTAAATGATAAGATACCTATGTGGGCAATTCCCAGACATGCAATAGAGAATATAAGCATAGCACAAAAACAGGATGTAACCACATACAGACAGCTTCTTACTATAGAAAGAGGTGTATTACAGCTAAAACCTCTGACTGTATTAAAAGAGGAAAAGGTAATGCAAACATGGTTTCAGTATGGTCAGTTACAGGCCAGATGGAAAAAAGACCAGAAAATTGGTATCTCGCAAAATGAGGACAATCTAGTAAAACAAATTAGGGATCAAAGTCAAATGCACATAAAAAGGTTATATGATATAGCAGTAGACTTAGCAATAGCAGTAGACTTATATACCGCTTCATAGGCCTTTCAGGCCTCTCTAAGCGGTTTACAGAGAGTCAGCATATTGCCCCCAACAATCTGGGTCCTCATTTTACCCACCTCGGAAGGATGGAAGGCTGAGTCAACCCTGAGCCGGTGAGATTTGAACCGCTGACCTGCTGATCTAGCAGTAGCCTGCAGTGCTGCATTTAACCACTGCGCCACCTTGGCTCTTATATATTGATAGAAACAGATTTGAAACAGAATTAGTTAAAGACTGTATGATAAAGTGGGCACAAAATTTTGAAGAACCAATAATGATGGATACATGGGAAAAGATATGGGTAAGAAACGTAAAATTTACACAAGCCCAAAATCTGAGGGAGAATTTCTACAAGATGTTTTATAGATGGCATTTAGATCCCAAAAAATGGCTTGTATGTGTCTGAACCTACAACCTAAATGCTGGAGATGTGATTGTGCTGATGCTATATATGACCATATATGGTGGACTTGTAAAGAGGTCAAAGCATTTTGGATAAAAATATGGTGGATTATGCAAAATATCTTTAAGAAGAGGATAAAGTTTACCCCTCAGTTATTTTTGTTAGGTATAACTATTGACTGTTACGGTTATAGAGACTAATTTGATTCTGAACCTAACAACGGCAGCAAGACTGTTGGTGGCACAATACTGGAAGAAGGAAGAACTGCCTACTATTCAAGAATGGACATTAAAAGTAACAAACTTAACAGAGATGGCTAAAAGATCAGCATATCTCAAGGATCATTCAGACGAGAAATATAAGCTGGAGTGGTGAAGATGGATTGATTTTATTCAAAATAAATATGGGACTAAGAAACTCCAGGTAGCTTATGATTGAAGGAGCAAGGAATGATATAATTTGTTTAGAGTTAGTTTAACAACAGGAGAGTTAAAGTACAAGTGAGGGATGATGCTAAAGTCTGTTAGTTTATTTTAGAATATGATTGTTAAAGATTTATACCCTGTATTTGCTCTGGGAAGTTGGGGGGGGGAGGTGGGTTTGGGTGGGGGAGGGGAGGTAAATATTTGTAAAACCTTTTAAAAACTTTTAATAATAATAATAATAAAGAAACAGCGGTCCTTTCTGCATGAATGCCTATGACAGCATGCCCTGTCTGCTAGTGTCAGATTCAAACCTCCAATAAGCCACACAGCTGGATGGAAAATAGCTCAATGAAGCAGCTGAAAAATGATATGGCTAATGAGGTGAACACCAGGAATGTTCACCTCAGACTAGCAAATACCAACATACTAAACGGCAACCTCAAGGGGCAGCTAGAACAAACCGTGACCCCCAGAATACACAAAAATGCCGACAACCATCATTAAGACTACATCTCTAAGACAAGCTGAAAAAAAGGGGGAAAGAAAACTCTAAACCAAAGTTCTCAACTTAAACTCTAGAAGTAAAAAAAAAAAAAGGATTGTTGAGGTAGGGCAGTGATTTTTAAATGTGGCAACTTTAAGATGTGTCGACATGATGGGGCAGCCCTTGAAGAGCATTCGGCAACTCGAGCTTGTCCAGAATGCAGCTGCGCGAGCGATCGTGGGTGCACCTCGGTTCACCCACATAACACCTATCCTCCGCGAGCTGCACTGGCTGCCTATTGGTCTCCAGATACACTTCAAGGCGCTAGTCGTCACTTATAAAGCCCTTCATGGTATTGGACCTGGGTACTTGACAGACCGCCTGCTGCCAATTACCTCCACTAGACCGATTAGATCCCACAGATTAGGCCTCCTCCGAATTCCATCCGCCGGCCAGTGTCGACTGGCAACTACCCGGAGGAGAGCCTTCTCTGTGGCTGCTCTGACCCTCTGGAATGAACTCCCCGTGGAGATTTGAACCCTCACCACCCTCCAGGCCTTCCGCAAAGCCCTTAAAACCTGGCTGTTCCGACAGGCCTGGGGCTAAAGAATTGTTGCCCCCATCTCGAATGGTATGACTGTTGTGTGTTTTAAATTATGTATTGTTTTGTGTCGTTTTAATTTTTTGTTTGTATCCCCCTTCCCTGGTTTGAGTTGTGAGCCGCCCTGATCCCCTTCGGGGGAAAAGGGCGGCATATAAATAAAATAAACATTCAACATTCAAACATGATAGCTATGGGATTTTGGGAGCTAAAGTCCACACAACATAGAAAGTTGCCAAGCTTGACAAAAACACTGGTGTGGATTATGTTCAAACAATATACTACAGTGACCTGCAAACCTATTTGGTGGATAGACTTAGAAAGACAATGTATGGGAGGTTACACACCAGGTTAAGCAATTTGTTTATAGGCTGCTTTTATTCAAGAGTTCAAGGCTCGATAATGTGTGTCCTTTAAAAAAAAATTCACCACAATAATCTTATCCCTGTACAAAGTCAACCATGAACTTCAGCAGTTGAAATCTTTGATGTCCCAAACCATAACCACTCCAACATTCTGATTCTTATCAAGTTTAATACCTACTGAGCTCAGAATGTTCCTATGAATCCATCTGCCAAAATGATATACCAACTGGTTAAGCAAGCTGAGTGTGACACCCTTTCGGAGGGGCTGAAAAAGCAAGGGTGACGATCACAAACTTTCTTCCATGGTTTGGTAGCACAGAACCATGTCCCTCCTTCCTCTGATGTACAGATAGCATCTGAACTTCACCCAGTGCTCTCTGTTTGGCCAATGGGAAAGAGCCTGGTGAAGCATTGAGGCCTTCTCATTCAAGGTTCATTCAAGATATCATTTCCTTCCTAGAGCAAGATATCTGTATTTCTATATGGGGATTCCTAACTGAGTTTTTCTGTTCACATGAGGCCAGAACCTTTAGGAAAAAGTTAATCCTCTTTGTGATATTTAACTTTTGAAGAGAACTTCAGAGATTTCACTTCTCACCTTATTTTTACCTCAGGAATAGGAAAGCTGAGAACTTTCTTTAAATTTCTTAAATTTCCTGAATCTCCTGGAATGATGATTGATGATGATGATGATGATGATGATGATGATGATGATGATGATATTTATTCAGTCATGTCCACCTCATGGTGATTCTATGGGCCAGGTACACTATATTGCCAAAAGTATTCGCTCACCCATCCAAATAATCAGAATCAGGTGTTCCAATCATTTCCATGGCCACAGGTGTATAAAATCAAGTACCTAGGCATGCAGACTGGTTTTACAAACATTTGTGAAAGAATGGGTCGCTCCGCTCTCAGGAGCTCAGTGAATCCCAGCGTGGAACTGTGATAGGATGCCACCTGTGCAACAAATCCAGTCGTGAAATTTCCTCGCTCTTAAATATTCCACAGTCAACTGTTAGCTGTATTATAAGAATGTGGAAGTGTTTGGGAACGATAGCAACTCAGCCACAAAGTGGTAGGCCACGTAAACTCGTCCAACATCAGTATATGACCTCACAAATGTGCTTCTGGAAGAATGGTCAAAAATTCCCATAAACCTTGTGGACAGCCTTCCCAGAAGAATTGAAGCTGTTATAGCTGCAAAGGGTGGACCAACGTCATATTGAACTCTATGGATTAGGAATGGGATGTCACTTACAGTAAGTTCATAGGCGAGTAAAGGCAGGTGAGCGAATACTTTTGGCAATGTAGTGTATCTCCATACCTTCAAATCTTACCCTACTTCTTTGAATTGTTCTATGACAGTGTTCGCGAACCTTTTCGGCACTGACTGTCAAAATGGGAGTGCACATGTATGCATGTGTGCATGCTGGAAACCAGAAGAGCAGCCACCAGGTGCACATGCACACACCACAAACATGGTCTTTTGGTTTCTGATGCGCACATGCATGCTGGCCTCCTGGTTCTTCTAGTTTCTGGCATGCAATCACGTATGAAGACCAACTGGGAAGCACACATGCACATGCCAGAAAAGAGAAGAGCAGGTGCCCAGTGCTCATGTGCGCACCAAGAAGATGATCTTCTAGTTTCCAGCATGTGCATGTGCACTGGCCAACTGGTCTTTGCATGCACATGCATGCCAGAAACTAGAATACCAGGTGGCCGGTGTGCATACGTGTGCAGGAAACCAGAAGATCATCTTCCCGGCATGCGCATGTACACCGGGAGGCTGCTCTTACAATTACTGGTGCTCCAGCACGTGTGAAGACCAGCTGGACATCACGCCAGAACCCAGAAGAGCATCGGGCAATGGCTCAAGAGATGGCTCTGCATGCCACTTCCGGCACGCATGGCATAGTTTTGCCATCATGGCTCTATGCTCTAGCTGGTTTCAGCTTTGATGGTGTCCAGCCACCATATTCTCTGGCATCCTGGTTTCCTTCTACTGCTAATTCTTCCAAACATAATGGCTTTCTCCAGTGAATTTCCCCATATCAGGGTGGGTTGCTGCCAGTTTTACTACTGATTCGCAACCCACGCATGTCAGGCAGGCATGCTTGCTTTGCTTGCATTCAGATGTGCACTGTTCAATGTAAATGGTTCTTCATGAATGCGCAGAACAATTTACAGTGAACTGTGCATGTGAAATCACTAAAATCCAAAATGGCGGTGTCCCAGTGGTGGCGAGGGGGGTGGCAGGCCTGAGTTGCTGCTGGTTCTGTGAGCCAGGCCTGAATTCCACTACTGGGTCAGCCAAACCAGGTCGAACTGGGAGCAACCCACCTCTGCCCCATATGGCATGGCACCCAAGTAAGTGAGACACAGTTCTGTGATCATGTCTGGTTTTATGTGCTCCAGGACTTGTTTCTTAGTCACCTTTGCTATCTGAGGAATGGGCCTTCTCCAGCGCCTTAGCTCAAAAAAAGTTTATTTTCTTCCTCTTTTGCTTTTTTAAGGTCCAACTTTCACAACCGTGGGTGGGTCCTGGATCCCATTGCAACCAGTAAAATTGCGACGGCATTGCCTGGCATCCACCACATGAACGCACACAGTGCAGGCATGCATCCTTACCTCTTCTGATGCCTCCGGGATGCTCCAGCTGCTCGGCGGAGCTTCGCACAGGGGCTGGGCACTCTGTGCGTGTGCGTGGAAGCACCGAAGAGCTCAAATACAGGTAGGGAACTCAGGCGGGCGGGTGGGCCTTCCGGAGCATTGTACCGGAACGGTACCTGGTGCTCTGGGCAGGCACCATATGTCCGTACCAGGGTGGGTTCACTGACAAAAGGGCAAATGACAAAACCACGCCCGACTAAACCGCGGTGATAAAACCGCGTGTTCTAAAGCGCTCCGACAAATGAGCGCTGAATCGTGCCGACAACAGCACGGAGACAGAAGCACGCTGTAAAACTAAACCTAACCCTAAACCTAAACCTAATCCCTAACGGTAAACGTAACGCTAAACCTAACGCTAAACCTAACCCTAAACCTGACCCTAAACCTAACCCTAAAGCTAACCCTTAACCTAACCCTAAACCTAACCCTAAACCTAACCCTTAACCTAACCCTAAACCTAACCCTAAACCTAACCCTAAACCTAACCCTAAACCTAACCCTTACCTTAAGTTAAATCGGCTTTCTGTCTCCGCGCTATTGTAAAGCGCCCTTTTGTCTCTGCGCTGTTGTCTCTGCGCTGTTGTCGCCGCGTTGATGATGTCGCGGTTTTAGCGACACGGTTTAGTCAGCCGCGGTTTTGACGTTCGCCCTTTTGTCGGGTCACACCAGGGTGTACTGCCTGCAACCCACCACTGGTAGGTAGCTATGGGGAGCACAATAGAAAAATCTCCTAGAAATGATCCCTAAATCATTTCTAGAATCATTTTGGCCGGGAATTGCTGAAAATCACTACCTCTGAAGTAACACCCCGTACTTTAGGTCACATTCACTGACATGAAAAAATGCTATAGCAGGCCATTTTGCATCCTGCTGTGAAGGAGGATCACCTTGATTTATACTTCCCTATCTTAATTATATGAATAAAATATAAATATCCTATCCGCCTTATGTCTGTTTGCCTATCAATCTATTAGATGCTCATGGGGGATTTTATGAGAGTCAAACAAGACGTGATCTGAGAGATTTGTGATTCAATTTCAAGTCTTATTAAGGTTGTGTGCTGAAAGAAGGATTGAGTTTGATCTTGACCATGGCCTCCAGAAGGAGTCAATTCCTTCCACCATACCATTTCTCTGATTTAACTTCCCACATTGTTCTGAGATATGAGGAGGGGAGTGATATGTAGTATGACTAGCTTCCATTACCCCTTTCCTGCCTAACATTTGTTTGGGAAGTTGTTGATATCAGTTAAAAGAAATGATGAGAACCTGTATGCCCTCAACTCATCAGCCTAATGCTAATTGACTACAGAGGCAGATGGTTGCTTAAATCTAAGGAAAAGATTTTAGAATGCTTTGATCACTGATCTCTCCTATTGAATCCAGATTGAATTTTGTAGCTTGGTGATTTGTTTTGACTTCTGATATCAATCTTTCCCCACCCTACCCCATATCTCCAAATACAGAAACATGCTGAATAACATCCATGGAACTGATGACATTTCAACTCTCCACCTAATTACTTCAACTAGATCTATGACAAAGATAAATATTCTAGTAAATATTCTTAAATTTTAAGATAAAATAGAAGAGAATAGACCAGAGCAGGGCAGAATACAATAGAATAGAATAGAATAGAATAGAGTAGAGTAGAGTAGAGTAGAGTAGAGTAGAGTAGAGTAGAGTAGAGTAGAGTAGAATAGAATAGAATAGAATAGAATAGAATTATTTATTGGCCAAGTGTGATTGGACACACAAGGTTTTGTCTTTGGTGCCTATGCTCTCAGTGTATATAAAAGGACAAGATACATTCATCACAAATCATAAGGTACAACACTTAATGATAGTCATAGGGTGCAAATAAGTCAGGAAACAATCAATATCAATATAAATCATAAGGATACCAGCAACAAAGTTACAGTTATATAATCATAAGTGGGAGGAGATGGGTGATAGGAACAATGAGAAGACTAATATTAATAGTAATGCAGCTTTAGTGAATAGTTTGAGAGGTTTTTTTAAAAAATATTTTTTTTTATTTTTAATTTTCAAAACAAACACATCTTTCTTTACATGCTGTAGAAAGTGTATCAGTTGGTTACAAAAAGACTTTTGTGCATCTCTTCCACAGTCAACAAACATAATTCATATTAACTCAAGTATTTTAACTCAGATATTTATACATGTTACCCTCATCATATCTCCATTTTCATTTGACTATAATTATTTAAACGTCCTTCATCATAAAATATACCAAGATTTAATACATAACCACATACTGGCCTTTCATTTACTATTTCTAAATTCCTTCATTAACACTGAATCCTTATGTCCTATTCTAGGTAAACATCTATAACATTCAATAACAAAATTTTCTAATCCTCCTTTCCAACTCACTGTTTACAATTTATGTCCAGTTTCCTTATGTTATACCCATATCTATCTATCTATCTATCTATCTATCTATCTATCTATCTATCTATCTATCTATCTATCTATCTATCTATCTATCTATCTATCTATCTATCTATCTATCTATCTATCATCTATCATCTATCATCTATCTATCTATCTATCTATCTATCTATCTATCTATCTATCTATCTATCTATCTATCTATCTATCTATCTATCTATCTATCTATATATATATATATATATATATATATATATATATATATATATATAATCTATCTATCTATCTATTGTTATCCTTATGTTATCCTGTTGCCAATGCAGAATTTTATTCAGCAGACATATTCTCATTTTGCCTAGAGAATGAAATATCTGCCTCTACCTAGGATCGAACCCACAGCATCCTGATTGTGAGGCAAGAGCTCCCGCCTCTAGCCCACCACACCACTTACGTATATTTCCTTAACAATGTGGGATAAATATTGAAATAGAATTATTTCTTTTAAAAGTATCTGCCCCATACGTTTCCCAAAGGATTTTCAATACTTTCCCCAAATGAAAGAAATTCTTCTAAAGCATAATTTTTAACCATAGTGACTCAAGATTCATGTAAATTATTTTAAACCACTAAAATGTGGCTCAGATTGAACGAAGAGCTTGATTTAGAGCCTGATCACACTGTTTAAAAAAAAACAGTTCCATTTTTTAAGTCAGTTATCTTTTCTCTGAAAATCCCACAATATTTTCATTCTCCCTGGAAGCTCATAAATATATCTCTGTCCCTGTCCCAAAAGAACATGGCTTCTGTATACTTATGATTTATTATTCCATACTTAGTAGTATTACTTTTCTTGCTTTTAATCTAATTCTTTCCCCTCTTTGCAGTTGTTGCTTCTATCCCTTCATTTAGATGTGGCCTAAGAGGATATAAATGAATTCCTCTCATTTAAAATGCAGTAAACAAGATAAGAAGAGAAGATCAACATTTCTTCAGCTTTCCTTACACATAATACAGGTCTGCAAAAAAAAAAATTTCAAGAGCTGTTTTAGTTATTCCACGTAATCTTTATGTTTTTTGGTGTGCCGAATCTGAAAATGACCTCCATTTTGTCATACGACATCACGTTTCCTGACAATTTAGGTAACTATGTTAAATAAGGCAATACCTCAAAATAAATGGAAATAGACTTATAAAATTAAAGTTTTGTTACAATATTTTCATGAAAATCCTTTTCTGAACTGAAATGAGCTCACCTACACACACTAAACTCAATTCTTCTTCCTTGTGAGACTTCTCTTGGTGCATTTATGCTTGTGAGTAGCATCTGGAATGTCTCTCTGAAGCATACAACAGTAGTCTGCCATCATTGTAATGCTCCATTTTCCCTGGTAGCTCCTTTCTATCTCTTTAATGTCTTGGTGGAATCGTCCACCTTGTTCCTCATTCACAGCTCCCAAATTTTCAGGAAAGTAGTCAAGATGGGACTGGAGGAAATGCACTTTCAAACTCATCAGGCAACCTAAAGCTTGAAATGCTTTCAGCATTCTTCTGATGATTTTTTGTAGTGAGGATCTTTGTTATTGCCTAAAAATTTATGTACGACTTCTTTAAATGCAATCCACCCTTCTTTTTGAGGATCCATCATGGTATTGACAAACTCTTGATCAACTATAAGCCTTCTAATGTCTGTCCGACAAACACACCTTCCTTCAATTTTGCCTCCGACAGGCATGGAAACTTGGTGACCAAGTATTTGAAGCATTCTCCATCTCTTGGAAGTGATTTTACGAATTGCTTCATCAATCCCAATTTTATGTGGAGAGGTGGTAGAAGAACTTTATGGGAAGGTACCAAAGTTTCTCGGAGGACATTTTTTTCACTTTGGATGCCAACTCTTCTTGGGCCAGTGATTTTGTCGGTCTCGACTGTGCCATAGACACAGAAAACAAGAGTATTTTGTATACCCAGCTTGTTGCCCGAGCAGCATGCACAAGACCTTCAAGTCCCCACACACTTGCCAACCATGGTCTTCATATTTAAGTTTACCAAGAACCAATTCCAAGTTCTTGTAGGTTTCCTTCAAGTGTACAAAATGACCCTCAGGTATGGAAGCGTAAAAACCATTGTGGAGTAAAACTGCTTTGAGACTTCTTTTTGAAGAATCTATAAAAAGATGCCATTGCTCTGAATCATATTGGATTTTAAATTAACCTATCAGACCTTCAAAATTGATGCAATAAACCAACTTGTCTTCTTGGGCGAAGTAAGGAACGAACTCCTTTTCATGACGTCTGAACCATGAAGATGACATTCCTGGCAACAATAAATTCCTGCTTTTCAGCCTTGATCTGAGTAACTCAGCGGTATCTTTGGGAAGATTCAAGTCTCTTACCAAATCATTCATCTCCTCCTGAGAAAACAATTTTGGTCTTGTATCATCTTCAAAGTCAGAACTTGATTCGTCATTTGGTTCAGGTATGACTTCACCTTCATCGGAGCTAGGTATCTCTTCCAAGGTAGCAGGGGGCTTGGGTACTAGTATATCTGTGCCATAGGGGATGGAACGAATTGCTGAGTGAAATGGAATACTTCCATTTGGAATTAAACCCTTCACATCGCATGAACAAAAGTAACAGTCATCACAATGGTTCTTTTGCTCTTCCCATACCATAGGAATCCTATAACAGAAAGATTTTTTCTTACTCTTGAACCAGTTAAGGAGGTCCTCAACACACCGTTTGCACACTTTATGAGGCGCCAAAAATTTATCTTGATCTCCAATTTTTAGTCCAAAGTATGCAAAGTATACTTTTTTCACAAAGACTATAATATTCTGCTGTTGCTTCAACACTGTACATTCACCACAGATGAAACAGAAACTGTCTGGTGAATTAATACACTTTCGTGGAGCCATAACATAATGGTTGAAGAATGACGAGCTAACATGAATTGCGATGAAAAACTGTGAACAGCCTAGAACCAAGAATCTGATGATGATTTGTGCACAAGTGTGGCATGAAGGAGAGAGCAGCTCTGTGTCTGTACACGAGACGTCACAGTGCTGGCCACGCCCCCTGCACTGACTGGAGATGCTGCTATCTGCCCTGTGTCTCCCTCCCACTGGATTCTTCAGGAAAGATTAACCCCTTCTACCATTAGAAGCACAGACTTAAAACTTGCTTAGCTTATGTATATATTGCTGACCATCAGATTTACAGTGCTATATTTTTTTTACGTAACTCAGACAAACCCTTTAAGGTTTTTTTGGCATTTTATATCTTAAATGCACTTATGTGAATTAATTAATAGCAATTTGGACTTTAAATTTGGTTAAAAACCCATAATATAAAAAAATACCAAAAATAAAAAAATGATAAATTTGAAGACAATTTTGCATGTTGTGGCAAATCATGATGTCTAGGAGTTTTTTCAATATTTTATTTGTTTTCAGCACACCAAAATACATGGAAATTAGATGAAAATAATCAAACAGCTTTTTAGTCGCAGACCTGTGTAATGAAAGACAAGTATGCCTCACAGAATGGTACAGTTTGTTATGTGGAAAAATAAATCTATACAAACTCATATGAGATCACTTCGGTAAGATGACTTTCCAGAATTTTATTATTCTCATAATTCACCTGTCAATATATATATATATCCTTCTCTCTCACACACACACACACGTATATCCATACACACACAAGTGAAGTGCTGTGGTAAAAAGCACCAGTTGGAAAACAGTATTTGAAAGATTATGACTCAGAATGTAACTGGCATTTCTTAGTAATGCATTTAAATCAGAGGTGAAATTCAGCAGGTTCTGACAAGTTCTGGAGAACCAGTAGTGGAAATTTTGAGTAATTTAGAGAACCGGCAAATACCACTTCTGGCTGGCCCCACCCCCATCTATTATCTGCCTCCTGAGTCCCAGCTGATGGGGAGAGAATGGGGATTTTGCAGTATCCTTCCCCTGCCAGGCCCAGCAAGCCACAGAACGGAACAGAACCATAGAACCAGTAGTAAAAAAATGAATTTCACGACTGGCTTAAATTGCAATTAAGCCAGTTTTGATTAGCCATCTAGAGTAATTTCTTAATGTGGGAAGTGGTGGACTTTTTTAATGGAGATTTTTAAAGATGGATGGCTAAGCTAACTGGCAGAAATGGGATACAGCTGGGTTCCTAACTTGAGTAGGATGTTGAAGTAGATGATCTCCAAGTTCTCTTTCCAGCCTTACATTCTAGGGTTTTGATTCCTTCCACTGTTCCTGACTTAGTTTGCAATGAACTGTGAGTATACTACTGGATTATGTAATTACAGTATGGCAATTGTAATCGATTTTAATAAGACATTTTGAAATCCAAGACTGAAGCGGGTGACAAGGATGAGTTTTTCCTAGGAAGAGTCAAGTTTATTATCCAATTGTTCTGATAGTCTATTCAACCCAGAATCAGAGTCGTTGAAGCACAAGAAGTAAGCTTTGTTCAACATCATCCTAAGTTTAACATAGTAAGAAAGAATTAAGTCCTTGTGGTTGTTGCTCTGTTGTTCAGCCACTGGGTTGTTTCTGACATTTTGCAAACCCCATGGAACATAACATGGAAGACTCCCTCTGTCCTCCACTGTTTCCTGGAATCTGCCCAAATTCATGTCCATTGCATCAATGGCATTATCTAACCATCTCATCCTCTGCCGTCCCCTTCTCCTTTTGCCTTCCATCTTTCCTAACACGGGGTCTTTTCCAATGAGTCCTCTCTTCTCATTAGGTCACCAAAGTATCTGGGTTCAGCTTTAGTGTCAGTCCTTCAAAAGAAGAGTCAGGGTTGATTTTGACTGATTTGCTTAAGAGCCTCTCTCTCTCTCCCTCCCTCTCTCTCTCTCTCTCTCTCTCTCCATATAAATACACACACACACACACACACACACACACACACACACACATAAATGTTGAGGCCATCTGACTCCTAGACAGCTTACAAATCAAAATAATATGAATACAAATGATACAAATAAATACAAATACAGATAGTACAATAGATTGGAAGAACGTAGCACCAACTATAAAACCCAAGTTATGAGCATGCAGAAAATGTCCTAGTTCAGATTGGTGCTGTGTTCAAAGGAGTCACCAGAAATCAGGAGACTCAAGTTCTACTCCTGCCTCAGGCATGAAGTCAGCTGGATGACCTTGAGCCAGTTATTCTCTCAGTCCCAGGAAGAAAATAAGGGAGGACAAACCATTTCTGAAAATCTTGCCAAGAAGTCAATCTGAACTTGAAGGCACCAAAACATATAAACAAATGAATAAAGAAATAAACCAACAACAACTAAAGTAGGTCCCACAATAACCCTATTTACAAGGCCTGGGAGAGCATCCAGAACTTTAACAATTTTTTAAATGTCACAAATCTTCGTTTGCTATATCCATAGATATCTCTGTTGGCTTCCATGACCTGCTATCTGGGTAGCAGTGTGAACTTATCATCATGATGGTAAGTTTCTAAGAGCAGCCTTGTGCAGCAATAAGTGGTCTTGAATTATGTTTCAGAGCTTGAGTATGTAAGCTTTAGAAATATTTACTTATAATGTCTATTTTGTGTGTCTTTATCACAGTGTGGCCTTGAAAAAGAAAAAAAAAGTTCATAAGAATCCTACGGGAACTGTGTAGAATTCTTATTCATTTTTCATGGACATGCCAAGATGAATAAAATAAGCTGATTTATGGGAAACTCATTAGAAAATCAGGTTATAACTCTAGTGATTCATTCCAGCTCATAATTAACAGCCTGATCTGAAAAATTACAGTGTGCACAACAAAATGAACTAAGCTTTGTGGGGATGAGAGCGTTGAGTGTAGCTTAGTATTAATCATGTTCTTTCTTAGAAGAGGTGCTTGAGTTGTTAGTGTGTTTTGAATACTCTGGTGTCATTCTTTCCTTTCAGTACTTCTCCATTTCAGAAACTTGTGGTTTTGTTCAATTTGATGATGAAGATTGCAACCATCGTGGCTTCAACTGGGTGATTAACTCCCTCCCAGTGTTTCAAGTAACACCCCCAACGAAAGAAGACTCTGAGGCTTGGGATTCCTCAAAGTTCCATTTTATTAGAGATGTCCTATTGGCACATCTGGGAAAACCCAAATCTGAAAGCTTCCAGGTTTTCCCCACCCAAATGAAAGTTCAAGTCCCTGCCCAGCACCCAGATGCCCATTACATGATCCAATCAAGCACCATCCAAAACTGGAGATGCCTCCCAGATGCCTCCCAGTCACACCATCACAGCTGCAGGGTAAGGTGTCCTTGACTCTCTGAGAAAGGAATGTTATTTAAACTATACAGTAGTGGCCAAACTTGTGTCAACCTTTTAGGAAAAGTATACAGTGTTTTTGAGGTTTGATTGCTAATAGCACCCCCTTTTTTGCAGTAGTACCATAAACTTATATATCAATGGAAAGATAATTTAATGAAAAATGTAAAGCAATAAGTTTTATGAAGGATTAGAATAGCAAGTATAAAGAAAAAATAGTGAAACACGTAGAAAAAATAAGATATACAAAAATTATCACCATGTCAGTTAATACTTAATTGGGTAACCTTTAGCACGGAATACAGCCTTACAACATCTTTCCATGGAATGAACCAAGTCTTTTAGTTGTTATAATGTGAAGGAAATGATATCAACCTAAGCAAGTTATGCTTCCTTTTCCTGGTTGTTTGGCTATAACTTTTCATACAGAGAATGGAACAAATTTTGTTGCATTACATTCTTGATTAAATTTCTTTCCATTGATATATAATTCTATGGTACTACTCCAAAAATAAGTGGTGTTATTAGCCATCAAAGCTCGAAAAATATACTTTTCCCCCACAAGATTTCCACAATTTTGGCCACTTCTGTATATCACCCATATTCCATATAATCCCCCCTCCCATTTTCCCATGGCAGAAATTGTGGCAGGCCTGAAGGTCTGACATCTGATTTATTTTAGAGAGCCCAGAAACTGATACAAAATATAACATGCTTGATGAAGAGAAAAAGAACATTGGTCCTCTAACCTGTGATAGCTCTCCTGCGATTCTTTCAGAGATGAGCCTCCATCAGCCTTTTCACTAGACCACAAATGTATCTGCAGGAGAAGACTGATTAATTCATTTCATGTATTAATCCTCATTTATAATCCTCCCTCCCGATTTCCCACGGCATTAAATGTGGCAGGCCAGGAGGTCCAACAGAAAAGTCGGATTCAATTGTGGTCGTAAGTCGAGGACTACCTGTATTTACTATTGATTCCAATTTGACTTTGACTTTCTTCTACTTTGAGATTTTCTCCAGACAGAGGATCCTGAATTTGTCATCTGCTCTACTTCTTCGGACTTCATCTAGGCCAGTAATGTTGCACTTGAATGTCCCAATTCTAAGACAATAAATAAAGGTGGCGCAGTGGTTAAATGCAGCACTGCAGGCTACTGCTAGATCAGCAGTTCAGCGGTTCAAATCTCACCGGCTCAGGGTTGACTCAGCCTTCCATCCTTCCGAGGTGGGTAAAATGAGGACCCGGATTGTTGGGGGCAATATGCTGACTCTCTGTAAACCGCTTAGAGAGGGCTGAAAGCCCTATGAAGCGGTATATAAGTCTACTGCTATGAAGCGGTATATAAGTCTACTGCTATTGCTATTGCTATTAAATAAATAAATAAATAAATAAATAAATAAATAAATAAATAAATAAATAAATAAATAAATAAATACCATGCTGGATATCTACCTGAACAGAACTGAGGAAAATCAAGGGGCAGGTCAAGAATAGAATATATCTTTATCATGATCATAGACTGGCAATAGACTTCAATTTTTACAATATATTAAAAAAAATACTGACATTAATAGTGAATAATAACATCCCTGTTAAGAAAATACATCTTCTCAAACCATTAGGGTCACTCCCTATTTTACGTGGGTGAAAAGCCAATCAGTATATGAGTAAATATAATGTTCCAAAAATTGTTAGAGATATCTCCAAAGAAAATTGGTACAAGTTGACAGCTATAATTCTGTAACCAATTTTTTTTCTTCTTGTGGACATTGCAGCAACACAGAATTTTGCCATTGCATGCATGATAGATGGGTTTGTGTCCTGGAGGAGAAAGCTTATGTAAAAATGATCTGCTCTCCCTGGCAATCTCTCTAGTAAGGAGAGAATATATGCTAACATATAAACTCTGTACAACTCACAGTAGAATAAAACAGGTGAGATACCTTCAACTTCTCCTTTGCCACATATGCATGCCTGCTCTGCTATTGGTGTTCTCGTATACCTGCCCTGGAGGAGTGCTGAGGGAGGGTATGTTAAGGAATTTACAGTACAACGATAAGCTTCAAGTCCCAGCATACTCCGAGGAAAATATAGCAGGAAGTATCACATGCCCTAGTTATTTCAGAACACACGACAACGTATGCATCTATTTAGGGCAAATAAAATGCAGGCCCATTTCATGTTGAAATTAGAGCCATTTCTTCCTTCCAGGGAGAACAGCCTTATTATGGGCAATGTGAAATTGGTTCTCATCTCATGTTTGCAAAAAAAAAAAAAGAAGAAGAAACACCCCCCCCCCCCCCACACACACACTATTGGAATTATGAACCTAGTGACAATTTCAGGGAGGGTGAAATTGCACCAAAGAAAAGATCCGGAATTCGCCTTGCAACAAAACAAAACAAAACAATCAGAGGGGGTGCGGAAAGGGAAGCTTTTGAACATGTCTGGCTGAGAAAAGCTCACAAAATAAAGGAGGTCTTCAAAAAATTAAAACACAAGCTTTTCTTTGAACAGAGCCAATAAGGAATAGCCTGAAGCCACCAAATTCTATAGCAGTAGCAAATACTGTAATATGTTTATTACTATTCCGCTTAGATCAGCTGGTAGCTTTCCCATTTCTCTCTCTCTCCAAAGGCAGTCAATTCCACATAGGTGATGAAAAAATAATCACAATTATTCTTATCCGGTTCCGCTCCGAAGCATTCAACAAACTTCATTGCTAATTCCATTTTTATATGATTTCATACACACAAACTAGTAGTTTTTTTATGAAGCTGTCATGCCGAAAACTTACGGCATCTATTTAAGAGTTTATTTACAAGTGGAGATACAAGAACTCTAATTAGGGTTGAGGGTGTGGGAAGGGGGAACTCCCAGTACCTGTTTTAATGTGCATTTCCAATTTGCTTACCTTAATGCAAATTAAGCGAGATCTCTTTCTAGTCAAGCTTAGCTCTTGGTGATTACATGGCCATATTCATATAACGTTTTGGGCAATAAGAGGGAAATGGATTGCTACTGTCATTCTCTGGGGAGTTATTCCAGTTTTCTAATTTAGCCTACAACTTTGGGATCTCCTCATGCTCTCCCATCTAAGAAAACATGGCCCTGCCTATTTTATTTCATTTCATTTTTTAGATCAATGTTATTAACTAGTTATCAGGAAGCAGCCTGAGACCCCAGTTGCCTCTTGCTCAGTTGGTGACCTAACACCACAGAGGGCAAATTAAATGTAATATTTACTATTAGTTATTGATTACATCAATCAATTACTCTATCATATCATAAGAAGACACTCATGTCTTTTAAGTATTTCCAAAATGCTAGCAGAGTTGGGGATCTACAAATCTCAGTTGTGTAACAGTATGTAGGAATCAGTGGTAGGTTGCAATTTGTTTTACTACCGGTTTGCTCGTGTGCGATCGCATGATGCTTCTGCACACGCACAGAAGCAGAAGTGGGTTGTTGCCGGTTTGGACCGGATCAGCTGAACCAATAATGGAGGTGGTGGGAGGCCCTACATACCCACCCAGATGCTTCTGCGCATGCACAGAAGTGCCGCGTGTGTGCGGGAGCAAGCAAGGGGATGTGCGCAAACCAGTAGTAAAAGAACTAGCAACCCACCTCTGCACAGAAGCATCTGGGCTTGTGAGCAGAGTCTCCCACCACTGCCACTACTGCCCAATCCGGGGAGAACTGGTAGCAACCCACCTCTGGTAGGAATGGCCTTGGGAGACAGGAGGAATAGCAGTAGTCTACCAACTGGTCTGGTGAATGAAATTTGAGTCGGTAGGAAGGATGGAGTGTTCCCCACTTCTGGGAAACATCTCAGAAGAGACCCTTCCTAGTTTTCTGGAAAGTAAAAATAAGAAGGGACAAAAGTGCCTTGAAACATGTATGATTCTGGTATAATAACCTTTCAATAGAGGTAGCATTAGCACTCACAACTGGTGATTCTCATGTAGATTATCTCAAAGAGCTGACATGAATCTTGCAAGTCTGAAAATACCTCTCCCCATTCTTACTTTCCTCTCCCACAAACTAGGAAGGGTCTCTTCCGAGATGCTATCTCCATTCCTACCCCTCCTTCAGTCTCAGGTTTCATTTATCAGACTCTACTATTATTATCCTTCTCATCTTTTCTACTACCGTCTCCTATGGGTATCTTATGATTATATTACTCTGTTGTTTATGCACCAGAATCAAATTTCTTGGTCAGTATTCTCTTCCCTTCCCTTCCCTTCCCTTCCCTTCCCTTCCCTTCCCTTCTCTTCTCTTCTCTTCTCTTCTCTTTTCTTCCCTTCCCTTCCCTTCCCTTCCCTTCTGTTCCAGAAGAACCATGGTGGTGCAGTGGTTAGAATGCAATACTGCAATATAACTCACTCTTTAGGAATTCAATTCTGAGAGGCTCAAGGTGGATTCAGCCTTCCATCCTTCCAAGATCAGTAAAATGAGGACCCAGATTGTTGGGGGCAATATGCCGACTCTGTAAACCACTTAGAGAGGGCTGTAAAGCACTATGAAATGTTCTCTCTCTCTCTCTCTCTCTCTCTCTCTCTGTGTGTGTGTGTGTGTGTATCTTATTGCTCTTGCCTTGCCTTGCCTTGCCTTGCCTTGCCTTGCCCTTGCCCCGCCCCCTGCCTTCCCTTGCCTTCCCTTGCCTTGCCTTGCCTTGCCTTGCCATGCCATGCCATGCCATGCCATGCCATGCCATGCCATGCCATGCCATGCCATTCTATGTGTTGTCTAGGTTGCAACTCTTCCTTTGGTCTCCCAAAGTGATTCCACATACTATTACATATTACAAATAGTGTTACAGAGGGCAAGTGCTTCAATACAGAAGAGATGCTTCCCGGTTCCCATCAAGTGTCAGTTTTGATAGATGGTGCCCAGAACATCCCCGTCTTCTTGGATGCAATGATATAGGCAGAAACTACTAAGGAGTGGCGATCCCTCAAATAACCTAACCTCTTTGCTTGAAAAACTTTATAGGTGTCCCAAAGGGACTTTTTCCCCCCTTCAGGAGGCAACTGAACTTTCTTGTTTGTTTGTTTTTTGAGGATGTTTCAGTTCCCATCCCAGAAGCTTCTTCAGCTCTGACAGGAGAGTGGGGAATGGAAGGATTTATATTCCTTGCAGATAGCTGGTCATTTGCATCCTTTTAGAGGGTTGTTGAAGCCTCTAAAAGGATGCAAATGACCAGATGTCAGAAAGGAATATAAAGAATCTGAGAATGAGAATCTCTACAGAATTTTATAGGACTTTGAATTGCACCCAGAACCCCACTGTGAGTCCATGCAGTTGATAGAACAATACTGAGGTATAAGGGGACACGCTGGCACAGTGATGCTGCAACTTCACAATCAATTGCTCCCTTTTGGGATGCTAGAAAGGCTTTTTCCATACTTTATTCTACTTTATCTCTTAACAGAAATCCAGGAGATTTTTAAGCAAACCTTTTGCAAAACGTTGGGAAATTGGAACTCTCGTACACTTCCCCTCGCACGTCAGCAGCTCTGCCAACACCAGGAAAGATCGATTTCAATTAACTAAATATAGAATTCTCTCACATGTAGCAGCTATGGAGATGTCGAGTAAGTGTGTGCATGTGGGTGGATGAATGGGTGTGATTCTTCATGCACACCTAGCGGTCAGAGCTTGGTAAGTAAGGAGGGCTCAGCCTCTTAGTTAAATAGATAGATAGAAAATGACAGGGAAAGCCAGGTTAGATGGATATTGATGATGTGTCTTTGCATCTTCACATTCAAAAAACTGTAGAAAGCAAGGGTTGAAGTAGACTTTGGAGATCACCCAAACCAGTGGTGGGATTCAGCCAGTTCGCACCTATTCGGGAGAACCGGTTGGTAACTTTCTAAGCAGTTGGGAGAACCGGTTGTTGGAAGAAATCTCCTTTTGTTTTTTCCCCCCACTTTACATGGCTAATCCTGTAAGGAAAGCAGGAAGGAAAGATTCTGGTGTTGTTTCTAGCCTAATCTCTATTGCCCTGCTTACAGAAACTGCCTCTCCAGTTAACCTTTATTACCATTGTAACAACTAAGGCGAAGTGCCCATCGACCTGAGTGACATTGACTTGGCCACGCCCACATGATCACATGACCACCGAGCCCCGCCTACCCAGCTGGTCATTAGGGCAGAGAACTGGTTGGTAAATTATTTGAATCCCACCACTGACCCAAACCAACTCTTGACTGAGCTAAGGAGTCCATAGAAGTAATGGCTAACCATTTTGCGGTCTTGTGCCGAAAGCATGCATGCACACATGACAATGTGTGTGTGCCCGCACCCATAATGTAATGTGTGTGATACCCCCTGCAACCCATTTGGGGATTAGTAGGCCTCCCTACAGCCTCCTGGGACCAGAAATAGGCCACTGGAGGGGGAGTGCCATCACCGACCCCCCCCCATGCATGCATGCATGTTCTCCCTACCCCCTCCACATGCATGCATGACCCTGTGCACATGTGTGTATCTCCCACATGTGCCATACCTCTTGCGCATGCACGGCAGAGACCCAAAAATCAGATGGCCTGTGGGAGGCACTCACACATGCATGGTGGAGCTGAGCTGGGGAGATGGCTTTGCATGCCCGGAGAAAGTGCTCTGCGTGCCACCTTTGGCACGCGTCCATAGGTTTGCCATCATGGGTCTCTAGCATTCTTGAGAGATGGTCGTCCTGCCTCTGTTTCAACACCTCAAGCAGCAGAGAATTCAGCTAGCTAACCTAGAAATGATGAAGTTACCTAGTTGGGTAATGAAACATCTTCAAGAAAACAACCAAGGTCAGAAAACACCAAGCCCCCCCCCCCCTCATTTCCATCCTGAGCTACAAATATTTTCCTTTAAAAGAGAATTCATCACCTACGAAAGTGTGAAAAATCCCCAAAGAAAGCCAATTGTGGTCAATACAACCACAAGCTGTATTTTTGAAGCTTGCCTGGAAGGTGATCCGGCCTTATATATTCTACACTAGCTGATAACCCAGCATTGCCCAGGTATTTATTTATAGGGGGGAAATGTCCGGATAAGACACAATTTCTAATGTTGGATTTTCCCCCTTACTAGAGGGAGCTCCCTTGTGGAGTACTTTGAAGCTGTTACCATGGCAACTCCGCTGCACTGCCCAGTAGAAGCCATTTTACAGCAGTACAGTAGAAGCCATTTTAAGGCACAACAGGCTGTGTCTTAACAGAATACAAACACAGCGAGGGGTTTTAGGGTGTCTTAACCCCCACAGTATTTGTTTCCAGAGGGCAAGTCATCTGTGTACCAAGTTTGGTTGAAATTGTTCAAGGCGTTCCAGAGTTATGCTGGAACACACACACACAGAGAGCCATTTTTATAAAGAGAGATTTTGAGATACCTCTCTGCATGCAACACAAGGCTGTACCATTAGAATAGGAGATGTATTGGCCGTTTTATGCATTTTGCTTCTTCACCCCCACACACACAACAGATCCAGTTTTTCCATTTCTCTGCCAGGTATCAGATTCAACCAAGGACTATATCATTTGTTTTTGCTATTGTGTGGGCCTTGTTTGGCACAAGTATCTCTCTTGGAGATAGTGATGTAATTGCCACTTTTGGCCAGGAGCCAGGAGTAGGAGTGGGAATGTGACAATTACTTGAGGTAGTGCATCACAGCCGCCTGGAAAGTTGTGTTATTTTTAATGGGCTTTGCACGGCTTGAATCCTCAAGCTGATTATACACTCTGTACTGTACGAGGGAGATAACCAGAACGGCTTCCAAATTCTAATTGGGAAAACTCAGCCTAACTTATATTCTTCCCAAGAATGCATAATTAGGGCTCCTTATTAGAGTCAATAGGAATGCTTGAATGTGGGTTAATCTTGGTTACACTCAAAATGCCACCTGTTCGTTTCTTGCTCTCCTGCTTTGTTGAAAGAACGGAGCCCCGGTTCTATTCGCTTTGGTTTCAATGCAGTAGCTAATCCTTCGGTATTCAGTTTCGTCTTTTGAATATGCATTTGGCTTTGGAACAGTTCCCATTACTCAGACCATCAGTGCAAACGATGGGAATAGGGGAAGCTGAATATTGTTTCTTGCAATGTCTTCATTGCTCGGCGAAGAAAGGATGGGGAGGGGGGGGCAGCACAAAAAATAGGAGAGGCAAACTCCCACTGGGAGAAAGCCAAGCGCTGCCAACTAGCTCCGATGTACAGAGCAGGGTGTGGAAAGATTTAAACGGCTGCGAAAAAGCAGAAATGCTGATTCCGGGCACTGCTGAGAACGGATATGGCCATGCACTGGATTCAAGATTTAATGACCCTGAAAAGAAAGCTACTTATTGCTGCAGCTCACAGCAGCAGGGAAAGCCAGCAGGGACAGTTTCTAAGCCAGGCTGTTGTGGAAAGGGTTCTTTCCCCTTTACTAATTTCACCATTGTTGCAAATGCAAAAGAGATTTGCGTGCCGGCGAGCTTCCAGGCCTGCATTCAACTCCACGGTCCTCTGCTACTTACGATCCGAATACTTAGGAGGAGGGTAGAGGGAGGGGAATGCATATTTTTTTAAATCTGCATTTCCCCCTCTTTCTATTCCTTAGCTTCATACGAGAGTTGAAAGCTGGTTTTCCTTCAAGTTCAGTACTTTGCCAAGTTCTCCGCTGTAGATCTAAGCTTGGATGAAAATTAGTCCTGAAATGTTCAGCATAGACTGGAGGAGGGGTATACACAGCGATGCCCGTTGTGTTAAAAAAAATAAAATGCTTTTAAAAAGTGTATTTCCTGGAAAACAAACGCTCACATAAACTTAAATGTTCATGCAGTTTTTTTGGAAAAGAAGATTTCAAAATAACAGAATAACAGGGTTCTCCAATAGACCGATCAGATCCCACAGATTAGGCCTCCTCCGAATTCCATCCGCCGGCCAATGCCGACTGGCGACTACCCGGAGGAGAGCCTTCTCTGTGGCTGCTCTGACCCTCTGGAACGAGCTCCCCATGGAGATTCGAACCCTCACCACCCTCCAGGCCTTCCACAAAGCCCTTAAAACCTGGCTGTTCTGACAGGCCTGGGGCTAAAGAGCTTTTGCCCCCCTCCTCGAATGGTATGGTTGTTGTGTGTTTTAATTGTGTATTGTTATATTCGTCTTTTTATCCCCTGTCTGTACCCCCTTCCCTGACTGAATTGTGAGCCGCCCTGAGTCCCCTTTGGGGAAAAGGGCGGCATATAAATGTAATAAATCCAATCCAATCCAATCCAAAAGGGACCTTGGGCGGGAGGGGTCATCTGGTCCAACTCCTTACCCAAACATAATTTCAGACAAAGTCTCTTTTTTAAACATTCCAGTATTGAAGAGCTGAAGAAGCTTCTTGGATGAGAAGTGAAATGTCTTCGAAGAAATAACAAGAAGTTCATTTGCCACCAGAAAAAAAAATGCTTTTGAGACAAAAATGTCCTGAATGACTGAGGATGTCTACACACTTTCAGTATTGGAGTACCCATAATTTATGGAGGGAAGTCGTTCAACTGATTAATTGTTCTATAGCAACTGTCAGGAAATTTTCCCTTAGATCTAGTTTGGTTCTCTCCTTGATTAGTTTCCATCCATTGCTTCTTGTCCTGCCTTCAAGAGTCTTGGAGAAGAGGTTGACTCCCTCTTCTTGGTGGCAACCCCTGAGATATTGGAACACTGCTATCATGTCATTCCTAGTCCTTCTTTTCATTAAATAAGACACGCTCAATTCCTGCAACGGTTCTTCGTATGTTTTAATCTTCAGTCTCCTAATCATCTTTGTTGCTCTTCTCTTCACTCTTCCTAGAGTCTCAACATCTTTTTTATATTGTGATGACCAAAACTGGATGCAATATTCCAAGTGTTCTCTTACCAAGAGTATATGATATATGGAGAGAAATAGGGCTCTTCCTTAGGATGGCGTCCAAAATGTCAAAATGGCAATCTTTGATTGCACAAGTGGCCATTATTTAACTATTTTGACTCTGCCCCTTTGCTTCAATTCCACCTCACCACCGACCAAGAGTTGTTCTGCCTTACGCTTTTAATGGAAATGAATTTTTAAAATCATTTGAAAGATTCTTCAGGCTTCATATTCCCTCCCTCAAATATCTCCACATGGGCAAGGCCAGTTAGCTTGGATAGGTAGCTTCTGGAGCAGAGGGCTGTGATAACCATGAATCTTGGACTCTACAACCAGGTTAACTGAAATAATTCATATGGATACATCTGGAAGGATGCCATGATAGGACATAACAGGTCATGCAATGAGATGAGTAAAACAAGTCGCACAATTATTTAACTTTTCATATTCAGAAATAAGCTTTTATAATAGCAATAGCACTTAGACTTATAATACTGCTTCACGGCAGTTTACAGAGTCAGCCTATTGTCCCCAACAATCTGGATTCTCATTTTACTGATCTTGGAAGGATGGAAGGCTGAGTCAACTGTGAGTGTATGAGTCACGAACTGCTGAACTGCTGGCAGCTGGCAGTCAGCAGAAGTAGCCTGCAATACTGCATTCTAACCACAGTGCTACCATGGCTAATAAGTTTCTATAACCGTGATGGCAAACCTACAGCAAGCATGCCGCAGGTGGCACATGGAGCCATATTTGCCGGCATGGCAGCCCTTGGCAGTGCTCAGCTCTGGTGCACATGTGTGCGCTGCCCAGCTGATTTTCGGCCTTCTGGAGGGCCAGGGGAGGCCATTTTCACCCTCCCCAAGCTTTAGGACCGCCTAAGGAGCCTAAAGAGGTTGAAAAACAGGCTCAATGCCTCAACATTTGGGAACGAACGTCCAGTTGGTCCGTTGGGCCTGTTTTTCACCCTTCCCAGGCTCCGGAGGGTTTCCTAAAGCCTGAGGAGGGTGACAAACGACCCAACTGGCAAACTGAAAGTTTGTTCCTGAAGGAAGGCCATTTTTGTCCTTCCCAGGCTACAGGAAAGCCTCCAGAGCATGGAGAGGGTGAAAACTCCCCCACCCGCGCAGGGGTCACTCATGCATATGCAGATGGGTGGGTACCGGCACAGTAAAGGTTATCCATCATTGCTCTATAGGGCTGGAAGGGATCTTGGAAGTCTTCTAGTTCAACCCCTGGCCCAAGGAAGGAAACCTTACACCATCTTGGACAAATGGTGCCCAACCTCTTCTTCTAAACCTCCAGTGATGGAGTAACCACAACTCCTTATCCAGGAGGCAAACTGTTCCATTGATTAATTGTTCTCAATGTTTAAAAAATCCCTTCTTATTTTGAGGTTGGATCTCCCTCTGATGAACTTCCAGCTATTGCTTCTTGTCCAGCCCTCGTTTCGTCGTTTGGTGAATAAAGATGCTCTCTTCCTTGTGACAGCCCTTCAAGTACTGGAAGACCACTATCAATTCTTTCCTAAGCCTTTTCTTTGGTAGGTTAAAAGAAAGATACCTACTTCCCTTAGCCATTCATAATACGATTTAGCCTCCAGATTCCTTATCATTTTTTTTTACTTTCCTCTGCACTTTTTCGAGGATCTCAGCATCAAAAAAATCAAGTTTCACGTCTTCCGTTCCCCCTGTGGACTCATCACAATATTTGTCCAGAGGAGACAACCTCCTAGTAAATCTTCTATCCCTTTCATTACCTTCTCCTGAATATCTCTCGCTGCTTTGAACTCCACCAACCCTGCAGGCAAGTGATTCAACAGTTGTCCTACACAAAGGATCTCTCACAGCAGAATATCTCTCCCTCTTTCTTCCTCTGATCAAAAACCCCTCCTGCGCTCCTCTTGAGACAGCTCTTTTGCCAAGGCATTGGATTCAGAGTTGTAACCTTTTGTTCAAACGATCTCATGGTCAGAAGAGAATGGCTTGTGGGGTAGGAGAGGATTTCTGCCAAGTGGCACTGATGGAAACTTGAGATATTTTTTGTGGAGTTAAAAAAAAAAACATTTTTCTCTTCTTCAAAAGGTATAATAGTAGGGGACTGGAGGCTAAAACATATGAAGAACAGTTGCAGGAATAGGATATTTCTAATGTAATGAAAGAAGGGCTATAGGTGATATGACAGCTGTGTTCCATTTTCTAAGGGGCTTCCACAAAGAATTAACAGAGTTGGAAGGTACCTTATAGGTCATTTAGTCCAACCCCACCACTCAAGCAGGAGACCTTACACCATTTCTGACAAATGGCAGTCCAATTTCTTCTTGCAAGTCTTCAATGATTAAGCTCCCACAACTTCCAAAGGCAACTTCTGTTCCATTAGTGTATTGCTCTCACTGTCAGAAAGTTCCTCCTTATTTCTAGGTTGAATCTCTCCTTGGTCAGATTCTATCTATTGTTCCTTGTCTGGCCTTAAGGTGCTTTGGAAAACAGCTTGACCCCCTCCCCTCTGTGGCAGCTCCTCAAATATTGGAACACTGCTATCATGTCTCCCCTGGTCTTTCTCTTCACTAGACTAGCCATGTCCAGTGTCAGGCCTGCAATTATATTCCTTTTAGAATTTTGGCCTGCCACACTTTCTCTTATTTCGTTATGTTGTTTCATTAGTATAGTCGATGGGAGGGGGAATAGACAGGAGTAGGATTGTGGAATGTATTGTTTTCATTCTTTACTAGAAGCTAAGGTCATCTTTTGTCTCTGTACTTTTACACCTGACCGGAAGAAGCTGGGTGTGGATGCCAACGTAGAAGAAGAAGATTGGACCATGTGATGGATTGTGGGTGTGGGGACAAGATCATGAACTTTTAACTGGGTGGAATTCTGATTTCATTTCCAGAATTGGGATTTACGCAGATGTGCTAAGATGTCTGATTTATTAAATTGGAACTTTAAGGATCATTTTTCCTTGGACTCTGATTTAATTCTACATGATACTTGGAACGCTGACACCCAGTTCCTGTAACTGTCAATCTTTTTTTCAAAGCACTTGAGGGCAGGACAAGAAGCAATGGATGGAAACTAATCAAGGAGAGAACCAACCTAGAAATAAGGAGGAATTTCCTGTCAGTGAGAACAATTAACCAGTGGAACAGTTTGCCTCCAGAAGTTCTGGGTGCTCCACAGTGGTAGGATGCTACTAGTTTAACAACCGGTTCAGTGAGCATGCGCTTTGTATACGGGCCAAAAGTGCTTGCTCACAGCACTGAAAATGGAGCATTTAGGAGCTCAACTGCTTACCTTCCAAGTCAGCAATGGTAAGTAAAACAGTGAGGGGGAGGAAATCAGCTGTCCTGCACGATTGAGTTGAGCTAGAAAGTAGGAAATAAAGGACAGGATAGGGCAGGGGTGGAGGGGGGGCAACTTATCATCGGAGCTACTGGTTCTCCTGAACCGGTCTGAACCAGCTGAATACTACCTCTGGTATTCAGCTGGTTCATCATCGAACCGATTGAATATTCATCACTGGAGGCTTTTAAGAAAAAAAATGGATAACTCTCTGTCTGAGATGGTATAAGGTTTCCTGCTTGATTATTATTTTATTCTCTTAGTACTCCTTGGTAGAATCTAGTTTTGATGGGAGAAGTCGTATAGTCAGACGACATGACGTGGAATGATTTGGGAGGATGGGACGATACCGTAAATTCTCATTTCTGCTGAATTAAAAAAAAATCAAGGCTTTCATGCTGCTTTCAAAAGTATTTATTTGAACAGCTCACCAACTGTTCTGTTACTGATGCATGTAGGAAGGCTTTAAAATGCCAACAGCAAAGCAGAAATCAAGACACTGTCTCTCTCTTTTTAAATGGAAGAGTCTCTGGGGGATTTAAAAAAAAAACCAAGCTTATTGATTAGTAAGAGAAAACTGAAAAATATTGTTCAAAATCTACTTCACTCTCTGTAATAATTTTTCAAGAAATTCCTGTATGTGCACAGGTGGGATTCAGCCAGTTCGCACCTATTTGGGAAAAAACAGTTGTTAACTTTCTAAGCAGTTGGGAGAACCGGTTGTTGGGAGAAATCTATTTTTTTTTTCATTTTACAGGACTGGAACGAACTGCCCCCTGAAATCCAGACCCTCCCCACTCTCTCGGTCTTCCGAAAGTCTGTGAAGACCTGGCTGTTCTGGCAGGCCTGGGGCTGCTTATCTTGATTGACCTTCAGCCCCACTAAGATCAAGTGCATGTTGTGCCCTGTTTTAATCTGTTCTGTTTTATATTTTAAATTTTTAATATCTTCTTTTTTAAACTGTCTTTTATGTAAGCCACCCGGAGTCCTCAGGGATTGGGCGGCATACAGATCCATTAAAATTGACAAATGGAGAGACACTGGCTGACAGATGGAAGAACGTAATTTAAAATTAGCTAAATCTGATTACCTTAATGTGTAATAGATATAGCTGAATAATGACTGATATGGATAGTAATATATATAATTTGGAACTGGCTGATAGATTGAAGAATACAATTGAAAACTAGTTAAACCTAATTGCTTTTTCTTGTAACAGATATAGTTGAATAATAATTGATATTGATAGTAATGTATATAATGTGGAGTTGATATGATAACTAACAATTGGATATGAGAAAACATCTTTAGATTATACATAAAGAGTATTAACTACAATAATTATCACTATTAAAAAAACTAAATAAAATACATACAATCAAATGTTAATCAATACTGGGAAAATGTTATGATATATGATATAATTAAATATTATGGATGTCCAGCTAAAATAGGATATGAGGATTTGATGATAATAGAGGATTTTACAAATAAGTAAATGAATTGTCAGCATGTGTTATGGATTAATTCTTTAGCATAGCTAAGGATGAAGGATGTTTAAATAACCATAGGTAATTTAAACTGGAGGTATAATGATGTTGATATGGTAAATATTCGAGTTAAGATATTTGAATTAATATGAGTTAATGGAAGAGAAGCACCAAAGCATGTTGTAACCAGTTGATATACTTCCTTTTTTTTCATAATAGACACCTGTGTTTTGTTTTGTTTTCCTGCCTTGTCACTTGTCGTTTTTGTCTTTTTTTGTATTATTTTTATTTTTTATTTTTTATTTTATTTTTTATTTTTTATTTGTCCTTTTTTTCTTTTGATTTTTTTTTCCCACCGGTGTGGGCAGGTATTGTTCAAGATTATTACTTTTATTAATATTTCTAAATAATAATTACAGTTAAATGAAAATGGATATATAATAATGCTTGAGTTAATATGAGTTATGTTGGTTGACTGTGGAGGAGATGTACCAAAACTTATCTGTAATTGATTGATACATTTTCTACAGATGTAAAGAAAGATGCTGTACCTGTTTTAAACTAAAATTAAAAAACATTTATTAAAAAAAAAATGACAAATTGACTAATCCTGTAAGGAAGGCAGGAAGGAAACATTCTGGTGTTGCTTCTAGCCTAATCTTTATTGCCTTGCTTACAGAAACTGTCTCTCTGGTTAACCCTTATTACATTGTAACACCTAAGGCGAAGCGCCCATCGATGTGAGTGACGTTGAGTTGGCCACGCCCACCCAGTCACATGACCACTGAGCCATGCCTACACAGCTGGTCATTAGGGTAGAGAACCGCTTGTTAAATTATTTGAATCCCACCACTGTGCGCAAGCCAACTTCTCTACCAAAACCTCATATGCATGCAGATATGTGTGTGAGAGAGTTTGCACTACTTCTGTGTACAGAGAGAAAAATACACATGGGAGAATTGCTCGCTAAGGGAACATATACATACTGGTTAAGCTAACATTTCAATATTAGCACTTTGAATTGATCTCAGATTCAGACTGACAGGGAGCATCGTTCCTTAGGTTTGAATTCTTCTGGTGTGGTGAGTGAGAGATAGGATTTAGCAGGCAGTCTGCTCAAAAATTTAAAAGGGAAACACACCACTCTATGAGCGCTGAACTAAATTGGAATAGAAGGCAACATGAGCATGGATTTGAACAATGAAAACTAGGAGATATAAAAATTAGATATAGGTATCTATGTTATATATGTATGTGTATATTTATTTGAGGGATGTGGTGGCTCAGTGGCTAAGATGCTGAGCTTGTCGATCAGAAAGGTCAGTTCAAATCCCTAGTGCTGCATAATGGAGTGAGCTCCCGTTACTTGTCCCAGCTTCTGCCAACCTAGCAGTTCGAAAGCACGTAAAAATGCAAGAAGAAAAATAGGAACCACCTTTGGTGGGAAGGTAACAGTGTTCCATGTGCCTTCAGCATTTAATCATGCCGGCCACATGACCACGGAGACATCTTGAGTTTGAGTTTGAGTTTATTTCATTTGTATGCTGCCCTTTTCCCTAAGGGGACTCAGGGCGGCTCACAGCTCAAAAAGGGAAGGGGATACAGACAGTTTAGTAACAACACAAAACAATACATAATTAAAAAGCACAACAGTCATACCATTCGAAATAGGGGCAGCGAATCTTTAGCCCCAGGCCTGTCGGAACAGCCAAGTTTTAAGGGCTATGCGGAAGGCCTGGAGGGTGGTGAGGGTACGAATCTCCACGGGGAGTTCGTTCCAAAGGGTCGGAGCAGCCACAGAGAAGGCCCTCCTCCGGGTAGTCGCCAGTCGACACTGGCCGGCGGATGGAATTCGGATCTGCAGACTTTGAAATGGAAATGGAAATGAGGGTTTGAAAGTAGATAAGGTCTGGCTTATTATTGTGAAGGTTTAGCTATATAAACACCATTTTAAAGGGAATAGTACTCTGAAAATCCTGTAATGCTGAGCTTTTAACAAAAAAAAACAACAAATGTTTTTCTCAGACACATGAAAAGGATGCCCAATGGTTTCTATCCTAATACTTAATTTGATATATTTGTGCTGTGTTTAAAAACATTGTTGATAAATTTTCACTATATCCTTTCCTTGGAGTGTTTTATTACTGGGTGTGAATTTATGCACAAAACCCAAAACATTTGGAAAGTTATGTTATCATGAAATTGTCTATTTGCCTTAGTGCTCAAACAGTTTGCCAAAATCTTCAATGAGTGGTTTGACTTCCAACCCTTTTTTTACACATTTGCTCACCAATGTGATGTGCCAAAATTTAGTTCAACATAGGAATACAATCCAGAAGGAAGAGAAAGAAACCTTCAGTGGGGAATCAAGAGTTACTAATTCTGTAATGTGAGTGAGAAGCTAGCTGTGTCTATCGTAGAGGCAGGCACGACATCTAAAGAATACCATATGTCTTTGAGAAAATTATTAGATCCAGAATTTCTGAATATAATATCCACTTAGAGGTATTTAAGCAAAGGCCAGATAAGCATCTGGTAGGTATAATATAACTGATTCATACACCATAAATCCTGTGCGGAACAGAATGTTGGTTTAGTAAACAGAGTATAATCAACTACATTTTTGTTGATCTCTGGTTCCTATTACACTATTATTGAGTGAGGTGATTCACTGCATGCCAAAGGATATTATCAATAGCTTCCTGGTCTTTCAATAACTCCTTAAGGACAGGGCACAATTCGGTCTTTCATACCTAAAGGCATTATCACATTGGCATTGTGCCAACAACAATATTCCCATTTTAATATTGCTTTTTGAGGATTTAACGTGAGTTTCTCTGCTCTTTCTGGTCCTGTGGAAAAGTTTCGCAGACAGGGCTTTTTATCTCACTACAGAGGTAGCAAGAGATTTGCTAGCTGCAAATCTCATCGGTTCAAGGTTGACTCAGCCTTCCATCCTTCCAAGGTCGGTAAAATGAAGACCCAGATTGTTGGGGGCGATAGGCAACTCTGTAAACTACTACAGGGAGGGCTGAAAAGCACTATGAGTGGTATATAAGTCTAAGTGCTATTGCTATAATCTTTCTTTCTAACTAGAAATGGATTTTCAAACCAGATATAGATATCTTTCAATTCTCTCTTTCTAATTCCAGTAAAAACAAAAAATCAACAGAATGACTCAAAGTCATTAAGCTGAATAATGGACAATAGATTTCATTTCTATTCATTACCTGATGTTTGACGTGGTAACATTCTAGGAATGTTGCCCACTTCAAAGATGGAGGAGCCATCTCTTTGACATACTGATTCTTTTTTTATTTATTATTGAGAATTTTGAAAAAAAAAACTTTTACAAATATTTACTTCCCTCCCCCCACTCTCCCCACCCAACCCCCCCAACCTTCCCCCCCCCCCCGGACTTCCCAGAACCAATACAGGGTACAAATCTTTAACAAAAACATTCTAAAATAAACTTTAAAAAAAAGTTAATATCATCTTTCATTTGAGCTTTAACTCCTCCTTGCTAGGTTGGCTCTAAACAGATTATATCATTCCTTGTTTCTTCAGTCATAAACTATCTGAAATTTCTTAATCCCATATTTATTTTGAGTATAGTCAATCCATCTTCTCCACTCCAGTTTATATCTCTCGTTGGAATGGTCCTTGAAATATGCTGATATTTTAGCCATCTCAGCTAGGTTTGTTATTTTCAAGGTCCATTCTTGAATAGTAGGCAAGCCTTCCTTCTTCTAGTATTGCGCCACCAGCAATCTAGCAAGGTTATTAAATGCAAAATCAGGTTAATCTCTACAACTGGACATACTGATTCTTCTGACATTGCCTTCTCCTCTTCCTCTCTCATGCAAGACTGTGCACCACTCCGAGGCCCATATTATTGTCTTAACAATGTTAGATCACACCACTCTTCTTTGAGATAAAAGTGGTCTTTTAAATTCAGAGCAGCAATGGAAGGAAATTGTATTTGACCTGCAGAAATGGCTGGGCCCCCAAACAACATACCAATTAACTAGTCAGGAAATTAGATAAGACAAAGAAAGGTGAACAATGAGGTGTTGCTCAGAATGCCTGCCGTGTGACTGATGGGGACTGACAATTCTTCCTGTTGCCTAAATTGAATTTTAGATTTGTCACAATGGTCTCACTGAAGTCAAGAGCAGACATGCTACATTCCCCCTGTTGTTTTTTTCACATCGCTTTATGGGTTATCTATGGCCACAGTAACTCATTGGAGCCCCTGTAGCTTCAGTTCACACTGCTGAAATTTAGCAACAGAACAACCCATTTTGGGCCACCTTCATTGTTTTGCTTCTCCCATAACTAAGGATGGAATGGAAAATTGTGCATCAAGATTGAGAAAAGAAGGACTTGGGGGACATGATGGCAATCAACAAGTATTTAAGGGGCTGCCATAAAGAAGGAATCAACTTATTTCCCAAAACAATGGATGAAAACCAATCAAGGACAGAAGCAACCTGGAATTAAGGAGAAACTTCCTAACAGTGAGGACAATTAACCAGTGGAATGACTTGCCTTCGGAAGTTGTAGGTGCTTCATCGTTGGAGGTTTTTAAGAAAAGACTGGACAACCAGCTATTCGAAATGGTACAGGTCCTACTTGAGCAGGGGGTTGGACTAGAAGACCTCCAAGCTCCCTTACAGCTCTATTCTGATTGATTTTTTAAAAATTTGGCCAAGTTGAGGTATAAATCTGGGAAATTTTCTGTTTCAATTCCTATCTTCTAACCCTTGTCTTCAGAAATGTAAAAAAGACTCCTCCTTCCAATGATCTCATCAGCCATCTGGTGATGCCATATAGCCTTCCAGTTGGTTAGGAAAACAAGTTGCACCCCATAATTTATCAACCATCATCCATAGAGAGCAGGGGTCCCCAATCTTTTGGTTTCCATGAACTGGTACCGTGTTTCTCTGAAAACACAACCCACCCCAATAATAAGCCCAACCATATTTTTTGGGGGTGAGCTTAATATTACCCCTACTCTGAAAATAACCCCGGAGGGGATGGGCATGGCCAGCACAAGTGGAGGCACGGGCACAGTGGGGAAACTTTCCAGCTGCAACTGCAGCCCAATGGCAAATACTGCTTTTGCCCTTCTCTTTATCGGCACAGCGCTTCTGCTTGTTGGGCAGCTCCGTGGTCAGCTGCTTTGCTTTCTTCCTCTTTTGGGAAGGCTTGCAGGAGGCTTAGCAATAGCAGTTAGACTTATATACCGCTTCATAGGGCTTTCAGCCCTCTCTAAGCGGTTTACAGAGTCAGCATATCGCCCCCAACAATCTGGGTCCTCATTTCACTCATCTCGGAAGTGTGGAAGGCTGAGTCAACCTTGAGCCGGTGAGATTTGAACCGCTGAACTGCAGATAACAGTCAGCTGAAGTGGCCTGTAGTACTGCACCCTAACCACTGCACCACCTCGGCTCTTTGGTAAATGGGAGGAAAATAGGGAGGGGGGATTTTCCAGCCTGTCATCCATTCCTCAAGCTCAGCACAGACTGAGGAAAGGATGGTAGGCAGGAAAATCTATCTCCCCATTTTCTTCCCATTCACCAAAAAAACTCAATTCCGAACACTGAAAGTTGAGAATAGAGGCGACGGTGTGTCCACGACACATCCAGCTCACCAAGTCTCACCTTCTGCACCTCAAAAAAAAAGTAAGTCCACTTCAAAAATAAGCCCAAGTGCTTATTTTCAAGTCTAGAAGAAAATAAGACTCAGTCTTATTTTTTGAGAAACTTGGTAGCGGTGGCGGCTTCAACAGCAGGGTGGAATGGTTTCATTTGCACAACCTAAATCCTATGCACCACACGTAAAGCTTGCGTGTTCACCTGCCACTTTGGTGGGCCAGTCCACAATGTTGTGACCCGGTAATGGTCTGCAGCCCAAGGGTTGGAGACCCCTGCTTTAGAGGACTCTTAGCAATCCTGCATCTCAGCAACTTTTGAGGGTTTCTTGGATGAACTAACTAGAACCGTGATGGCAAGCATGTGGCATGTGCGGCAGAGGTGGCACACAGAGCCCTCTTTGTGGGCATGTGCGCTGTTGCCAGCTGCTCTTCTGGTTTCCAGCCAGCTGGTCTTTGCGGGTGCCAGGGCAGTGGAAAATGGCCTTACAATGGCCAAAAAAACAGCCAAAAAACAGGGCATTTGGGGGAAACCTTTGGGGCATTTTTCAGGGTCTTTTTGCATGCTGGCCAGCTGGTCTTTGTGGGCACCAGAGTTCCAGAAAATGGCCTAAAACAGCCTGGTTTTTGTTTAGCATTTTCCATTCCATTTTCAGGTCATTTTTGGGCCTGAAAATGGCCAAAAACCTGGCCAAAAAAACAGGCATGCACACGCCGGCCAGCCGGTCTTCAGATTTCCAGTGCTCCGGCATTCGCATGTGCCTGTGTGCACATTCCAATGTGGGCCTTTGGTGCTGAAAAGGTTCTCCATCACTGAACTAGAATGTCCAATTGCCTCTTGAAAAAAGCACCTTTGAGACAACCATGACCTGGATGACTGAGAATGTCCATAGACATCTTGCATGGATTGTTTGTTTCAGGTCCTTCCGCCACATTTCTGTAAGTTTTCGTTCTGACCTTTAACTTTTCTATACCAGGCCATTGAATTTATTCTCCTTCATCTTTTCTCTCGTAGATTTGGTCCTATGATTGGAACCAATGTCTCGTTGCCTGAACTATTTGCATTTCAGCTTTAGCTGTCAGGCAGAATTTGCTCCTGCAGAGTTCTCTGGCAAGAAGCAGGATTCATGCTTTTTTAAAAGGGGGGGGGGGGCACAATTCATCTAAGCCCCGAGGCAGTGAAGCCTCCCCAGATCAGGATTATAACACCTCCAGCTGGTATGAGGTTCTTATTGGGGAATGAAGCGTTTGGTTTCTCAGACAGAGGTATGGCTGTGCAGTCTGAAAAATTCTACTTTTCTTTCATCTGTCTGCAGAGCATTCCTCCAAAAGCCTGGAAGGTTATTTATTTATTTATATCCCACTTTTATTATTGTTTTTAAATAAATAACTCAAGCTTGTGTGTTTACCTAATCCTCCTTCCTTCTATGTTCCCTGCAACAATATTATGGTGGATTCGACTGAGAGAGAGTGACTGGTCCAAAGTTGAAAGTTGTTTTTCATGCCTACAGCAGGACTAAAACTCACAGTCTGCTAGTGAGTGGCCCAAATCACAGTCTTCTGCTAATTGGCCCAAGTACAACCATCTGGTTTTCATGCCTAAAGCTCAGGGATAGGATTCAGCCGGTTCAAATCGGTTCAGGCGAACCGGTAGTTCTGATGATCCATTAGCCCCATCCACCTACCCCTGCCCTATTCTGCTAAGTCCTTGATTTATGACCAGCACATAGTCCTCGACCTATGACCAGCACCAGGTTCTCGACTTACAACCTGTCAGTCTGGTAACCAGAGGACTGGGGTAGGCATGACCAGAGTGGGCATGGCCAGCTCAACATCACTTGTGTCGTGGGCATCTTTGGTGGACTGAATGCTCTGCCAGCGAAAATGGGCTCCCGAGCTCCATTTCTGGATGAGACAGTCTCCTGCAACTCTCTGCAAGCAAAAATGGAGCCCAGGAGGGCCACATGCAGCCCTCGTGAGACCCGTTTCTGGCTGCAACAGCCTCCTGCAACCCTCAGCCAGCAAAAATGGAGCTGGAGGGGGCTGCACACAGCCCTCGCGTGATCCGTTTCTGGCTGCAACAGCCTCCTGCAACCCTCAGCCAGTGAAAATGGGGCCCAGGAGGGCCTCACACAGCCCTCACGAGCTCCATTTCTGGCTGTAACAGCCTCCTTCAACCCTCAGATAGCATAAATGGAGCCTGGGAAGGCTGCAGACACGGGCCAGTCCTTCACTGTTTCCAGGGCAACACCATGGGTCAGATCTAAGCACCTTGCGAACTGAATCCGGCACCCGGGCGTCGAGTTTGACACCCTTGATCTAGTTTATCCAAAATTTTCCTGAATATAGACTTAATCTTGGATTAATGCCTGAAATCAGAAGCACATTGTCACCTTGTGGTTTAGCTGTCACATTCCTTTCCACAACCACCCTTTCCTTTGTTCTGATTTGCCTCTTTATTATTTCAGCAAAACATAAACAGCTATCCATGTTGCAAGCCCCTTTCCATGCTCTGCATAATATATTATAAGCAAAAGCAGGAATAAATTTGCAATGTTTTCCCCCCATTCAGTAATAGAATGCACCAGTTATCTTGCTGAGTCACCTCAAATTCCGTTTCCAATTCAGAATTCATTTAAATTACTAGTCGGTGAATTAACAATGGCAAATGCTAACAGAGACATTGAATTATATTATTTTTCAGCTGCTAGACTTGGGGAACGTAATTGCTGCTGATGATATAATGTTTTCCTTCTTTTTTTTCTTTTTTATTTTTTTTTAATTAATTTTTTTTTTATTTTTTATTTTCAAAACAAACACAACACATAAAATCTTCCTTCTTTACATACTGTAGAAAGTGTATCAGTTGGTTACAAAAGGCTTTCGTGCATCTCTTCCACAGTCATCAAGCATAATTCATATTAAACTCACAATTTTTATTTGACTATAATTGTTTAAACGTCCTTCATCATAAAATATACCAAGATTTAATACATAACTACATACTGGCATTTCATTTAATATTTCTAAAATCACTGAATCCTTATGTCCTATTCTAGCTAAACATCCATAATATTTAATAACAAACTTTTCTAATCCTCCTTTCCAGATCACTGTTTGCAATTTTCATCCAGTTTCCTTATGTTGTACCCATACATATATATAGGTTGTCATCATTATCCCTCCTTTATTTGACTATATCCTGTATCATAACATTTCCCCCCTAATAATCAAAACTTAACTATATCTAACTTAGATCTTTTTTATTAACCTTTGTATATAATCCAAAAGGATTTCTAATCTTCCTTTCATGGGTACCATTCAATATTCATATCCAATTATTACTTATAATAACACTAGACATTGTATACATTATTATCATTATCAATTATTTATTTAACTATATCTATTATCACTAAATTTCACTAGGTTTAACTAGTTTTAAGTTATATTCTTCCATTTATCAACCTGTATCTTTCCAATAACAAAACAATCTCATATCTTCTGCCATTTGTGGTACCAATCCTCTAATCATCTTCTTGGTCAGCTTTGTATGGACTTCTCTTAGCAACTCCTTGCTTATAAAATCTCCCATTTAATCTTGATGCCCTCTTTCTGTTTCCTTATTCAGCTTATCTTTGATTGTCAGCAGTATTATCAATGCTTTTGCTAATAGAATTTATTTCTTTAAGTCCATAGATTCTTTAATTTTATCTTCTATATCTTGACCTTTGGAATAGATTTCCTCTCCTTAATTCCTCTTTCAGTATTCCATTCTTTCCATTTTCAGGAACAAACTAATTGCCATAGATGTCAGCAGGTTTAGTCTCTTTATATTCATTTTCCACTTCGGTTTTTTGAGTTTCAATCACCCCGTTTGGCATTTGATGAACATCCTCAATTTTTTCATCATCTTTTCTTGTTATGTGCTCTAGGTATTCCAGTTTTTTCTCTACTATATTTGATAATTTCTGTAGTTCTGAAAATACATTTTGCAAAGTTAAGACCTCTATTTTCTCTTGGCATTGTGTCATTATAACAAACACAGCTGCTCCAGCTTGGAAGGTTAATAAAATTAAACCATAGATTCACAAAGAACGTTGTTTTCCCTTTTCTCTGATTGAAAATATACTTCAAAGGGACATCTGTGTGTCTCCCTTCTTATCACTCTGTAGCCAAACAGTAAAACCTTGTGGTGCCAAGTCAAAGCAATCCGTGAAAGAAAAAAAATGTTCCATTTTGAATACACAAAGCTCCGATCAACAAAACCTCCCAGCCTCCTAGTGGAAACACTGTTAAAGAGTTTCTTTTTGTATCTTTTTTGTATTTCAAATTAGAAAAAGAGGTCCAATCTTTAAATGAATTAGAAAAATGCCCACAGCAATAAAAGATGAAAACTTTAGTCTATAGATTACAGAGAGTCACAAAGAGAAGGTAGAAGAAAAACACTTAATCCATCCGTTTCAAAAGGTTTGCATAGATTCGATCAATGAAAATAACATTTAAAAAGTAAGATAACCACTGTCCAAAACCATTCCAAATTTAATTCCATCGCTTGATTCTTCTTCAATTTAAATTGATTTTTAAATTAGTATAGGCAGTTTCTTTTTAAAACAATAAAAATTCCCCACCAGCTGGAAACACTTTCTTTTTCCATATCCTTCCGTTTTGGAGCCGCCCCAACTTTGTCAGCCTTGGCTGGATTTTTTTGTCGCCGGCTTGAAGAACTTCTCTTGCTTCTTTCAGGGATTTTTGTGATATCCCCGAGATCAGCAAGACATATTCTTCCTGTTCACCGTCTCTTCGGGACGGTTTAGGTCCATTTAGATCACCTAGTGGCAAAAGTGTTGGCTGTGGTCTCAGAGCATTGAGTCCACACAACCATATCGTCATGACATTGGGTCCTCCTCCCCTTTTTTCTTTTTAAAGTGTATCTCACCTTTTAAAGATCAACAAAACAAAACAGGTTGGAAGGAAGGAAAAAATATTTGTTTGCCCCTATCTCGTTATTTAAAATAAGCAAGGCAAGTCAGAGGGAACGAAAGCATCTGGGGTGTTACAATCTAAGGTAGACTTTTAGGCATAACCCTGGAAAGGAGTGTGTGAGGGCCTATATGTGAAAAAAAGGGCTAAAGAAGTTATTAATTCTAGGAGAAAATGAATCTGTAGAATGGAACTTTGGTGCTCTCTGAGCTTGGTTGTTTTCCTACAGATAGTTCATTACCCAAACTAGCACTGATGATGTTACTTAGTTTGGGTAATAAAATGCCTGCAAGAAAACAGCCAAGCTTAGAGAGCACCAAAGACCCTTCATTTCAACCCTGGGCTACAAATACTCTCCTTTATTAATTCCTAGAATTATCTGAATGAGAGGTGATTTCCTTGCTTTGCAGAACATCAAGAGATGCTCCATTGTTACAATAAGCACCACAGAGAATATTCTCCCTTCTAGTACTAGTTCAACTAGTGAGGATTTATGTATTTACTTTGTTGTTTATTAACTGCCAAAACCCTCAGAGAAGGGCTGTGTGTCAGGCCTGCAAGCCATCTTTTCTTTTTTTGGACTTTAGACCTGCCACACTTTCTATTATTCTACTATGCATTTTCTATTGTTGGAAAATGGGAGGGGAGATTGTTCTGACCCACCTCGTCCTACACCAAAGGACACTGAGACAGAGATACTTAACACACAGACAGGGCCTTGGCAGCAATCCAGCACAATCCAGACGTTGCCAGCAATCCAGCACAGTCCAGGCCTTGGCAGCAATCCAGCACAGACTAACCTTGGCAGCAATCCAGCCTGCCAAGCTAGCCACGAGAGTTCTCCAACTTTAATGAATATGTTGAGTCCTGAAAAGGGCGTGTACTCAATCATTCCTCTTATAGTCTTGAGAGGAGCCTAATTACCACCAGCTGAGTGCAATTATCTCCTGTAACTGCGTAACTGCTCTTTACGCCTATTAGCTCTTCGTTGCCGAGCATCCAGGAACAACTCCCTTGGCTCCTCCCCACTGCTCCAATGCATGACATCAGGATCACACTCCCTTGTCTCCTCCCCACTGGTCCAAGGCTCAGGCGCCTCCTGGTGGCCAACCAGCCTCTCTGCGCCCTGCTCGGAGTTGGAACCCTGTCCAGGGTCCTCCACATCCTCCAGAGCCGACTCATAGGGCCCCTCGCTGTCGGAGTCTGGTGGCAACTCCAACGGCTCCTGCTGGGGATTATATGGAGTTGCATGATATATAGCCATAACAAAATTCTTTCTAGAAAGCCAAAGTCATCCTTTGTCTCTGCACCTCGCCGGAACTGGATGGGTGGAAGCTGCCAGCATGGCAATGGAAGATTGGACCATGTGATGGACTTGTGGGTGTGGGGACAGGATCTTGAATGTTCAACTGGGAGGGAAAACCTGGAAGCTTTCAGATTCGGGTTTTCCCAGGTGTGCCAACATGGCTCTCTTAATAAATTGGAACTTTGAGGACTCCTTTGCCTCGAACTCTGATTTACTTTTGGATGCTATTTGGAACCCTGACACTGTGTTCATTTGATTCATTTTCTGATACAGAATGCACTACATTAGAAAAGCGTATTAATTAATGCGATGGGTAGAATTAGGGCTGTGCTTTGACCTAGCATGAAACCTGAACTCCGTGTGACATGGGACAACTTGAGGTGGAATGGACATATTAGCTGCATCTTTTCCTCATTCAAAATCCCTCCCAGATTTACATTTGATGTAAATGCAAGTGCCATTGAGATGCAAGCCAAGTGTTCACACTTTGGGGGTTAAAAAAAACACTAATTTGGTATTCACTTGCAAACAAATAATAGTTTGATCAACAGGGAAAGGAGGGAGGTTTTGAAAATGGGAATTAATCAAAGGGAACTTTGGGATTGATAGTCACAACATCGGATTTTGGATGGGCAGAGGATTAAGACATGCATTAAGATGTACTTCAGAAGATTTATTGCTCAAGCTTATGAACAAGAACCTAGTCCACTAAAGTTCAATGCTAAATTGTAGCCGGATAAGGGGCAAGGGAATTGGAGGGAGGGGGGAGTGGATTTGGACTGTTTGTGACAATGTCATGATTCTAAGCTTATGACATGCTTAACTCTCCCCCAGCCTCACCCAGCTCTGCTTGCTCTTCTCCTACAATAATTAGATCATCAGGAATAGAAAGAACAAGAGGATAGTTGAAGAAGGAAAGCCCTTATCACTATAATCAGATTTTATTTACATCCAAGGTCTCTTTTGGGGTTATTTTATGAATTATGCTATTATTTCTTGAAAGAAGCAGGGTTTTTCCCACTTCAGTAGCTTCATATTCATTCTCACTTACTGCGTACCCCTCTTGAACCTCATTCAGGCTTTTTTTTTTCAATAACTCTACTTTTTATTTATTCCTCTTCCCTATCCTTTCTATTCCTCCCTTTTTACAACTTATCCAGGCTTTTAGTTTGTTTCAAGGCAGTTACCTCGCAATTGCCCCGCTTAGGTCAATTCTGCAGTAGTGATTTATAAGGTCTCCTAGAGTCATCCGACCAATTTTGTTATGCCAAAATATAGTAATGTGGATAGATTTTACATCACTTCAACAATGACTGGGAGAAGCTAATGTGGAAATGACCTTAGTCTTCTTTCCTTGGTATCTATCCATCTTACATATCATTCTTTCATTAGTTTCCCTTTTGCTGTATAAAATTGAAAATTTGAAAGTGTTATAGTTCAAGGAAAGAAGCAACCTAGAACTAAGGAGATATCTCCTAACCATGAGAACAATTAACCAATGGAATGGTTTGCCTTCAGAAGTTATGGGTGATCCATCACAGGCTTTTAAGAAGAGACTGGTCAGCCACGTCTGGAATGGTATAGGGCAGGAGTCAGCAACCTGTGGCTCTGAAGCCACATGTGGCTCTTTCATCCCTCTGCTGCAGCTTCCTGTCATCGGTCAGCTCCACAGTTGATAGGACTTTTGGTTAGGACAGGTAGAGGAAAAAGGATGTCATGCTAGGAGGAGACTCTATGGTGTGGGAACCGGATTTCGGGTCGGCAGAGGAAAAAAGGACGCCACACTAGGAGGAGATTCTATGTTGGGGGAACCGGATTTCCTGTCAGCTCCAGATTTGAAGGGGGGCCTTCTGGTTAGGACCTTTGTGGCTCTTTGAGTATTTAAGGTTGCCAACCCCTGGTATAGGGGCTCCAGCTTGAGCAGGGGTTTGGACTAAAAGCTCTCCAGTAGAGAAGGACTCTATTATTCTGTTATTCTTTTTTCTATCTTTAATTTTCTAAAAAGAATTCACTCTTCCTGGTTTGATTCATGAGCCAAGGTGGTTTGATTCATGAGCCAAGGTGGCGCACTCTTCCTGGTTTGATTCATGAGCCAAGGTGGTTTGATTCATGAGCCAAGGTGGCGCAGTGGTTAAATGCAGCACTGCAGGCTACTGCTAGATCAGCAGGTCAGCGGTTCAAATCTCACCGGCTCAGGGTTGACTCAGCCTTCCATCCTTCCGAGGTGGGTAAAATGAGGACCCAGATTGTTGGGGGCAATATGCTGACTCTCTGTAAACCGCTTAGAGAGGCCTGAAAGGCCTATGAAGCGGTATATAAGTCTACTGCTATTGATTCATTTTAAATTGATTACTGAAAATGAAGCATTTAGAACAGTTTTTCTCAACCTTGTCAACTTGAAGATGTCTGGACTTCAACTCCCAGAATTCCCCAGCCAGCGAATTCTGGGAGTTGAAGTCCAGACATCTTCAAGTTGACAAGGTTGAGAAACACTGATTTAGAAGCTCAGCTGCCTACCTTCCAAGTCAGCAATGGTAAGTAAAACAGCTGGGGGGGCGGTATCAGCTGTGCTGCATGATTGAGAAGAGCTGGAAAGCAGGAAATAAAGGACAGGAAAGAGCAGGGGCAGGTGGGCAGGGGCAGCTGATTGCCAGTTTGCCCAAACCAATCTGAACTGGCTGAATACCACCTCTACATTCATTGTTTATTGCCTTGCCTTTTGGTGTTTTGGAAAGTAGTTTGAGCTCCTCAAATATGGTAACCCTCAAATATTGCAACATTTGAGTGGGTTCTTATAATATAGAGGAGCATGAATGCAGCATCTGTCTGCAGCTGCATGCCACCCAATGCTAGTGGCTTGATTGAAGGAAAATCACACTGTAAAAATCAGATTTAACTTCTCAAGAAAATAAAAATAGGCTCAAACCCAGTTGACCCTGCTGTAGCTAATGCTGATTTATTTTCAGAGCTAGGACCACCTCTGTATTTGTGATTTCAGCACATCTGTCACGTATTCTGGCATCTTGAAAGTTCTAGAAGGCCAGTAATAACTACCATGATTTTTTTTCCTGTTAGTTTCCAAATTATTTTGCACTATTTATTTTTTCTTCATCAGCAGATGCTAATTCTGTTAACCTGCGCAAAAGAGATGGGACCTACTCTATCAGGACTTTATGGAAAGCTCACAAGTGTGATTCAACATAAGAGAGAAGTCAGTTTCTCGTAACCAGCCCTTGGCCAGACAGCAGCAGCAGAGACAAGCAGTTTGACGCTACATAAAGTATCTCAAGCATATGGTATCTGAAATGCGAGCCAGTTGGAGATTCCTGCTCAAAATGAAAGTTTGGCAAAGCTCTCCTGCTGGATACACTTCAACACTTTTGGCCTTGTATGGAGAAGCTAATTATTCTCAAGTCCACTATGCCAGTTCCAACATGCCTTCAGCAACAACACACAAAATGCTTTGCAAGCCAAAAATCAGACATACATACGTATACATTTGCACACAAATATATAGATTCAACAAGAAGCAGCAAAAGTTTGCTGCTACAGGTAGTGTGTGACTTATAATCACAATTGGGATTAGATTTACAGTTGTTAATCATTACAATCATATGACAATTGTTGGAATCGTATGACCAGACCCAATGCTACAACATTTTTGGAGGCAGTTCTTAAGCGAATCTGGTACTCATGAAGAGAAAACTGTGGTTATAAGTGCAATTCTTCTGAATGGGGCAATTTTGTTACAGACTGCAAAAAAAATGTCAGAAATGGGGCAAAAGTGTTGCACGGGTCTCATGACCATCATTCGCAACATTTTTGTCCCATTTCTGACATTTTTTAGCAGTTTCTAACCAAATCATCCCATTCAGAAGAATAGGTTTGCACTTATAACCACAGTTTTCACTTCATGTGCCCTAAAGAAGAACCAGTTGACAAGTGCCCAAAAAGCAGTCATGTGACTACAGGGGAGTAGAGTAAGTGTAAAGGAGTCCCTGCGGATTTTATTCCACTAGTCATTGTTGACTATAGGGGGTGGTGCTCATCTCCATTTCAAGGCCATTGAGCCAACACTGGCTGAAGGCATTTCAAAGTCATGTGGCCAACATGACATCACGGAGCACTATTATCTTCCCACTGAAGTGGTACCTATTTATCTACTCACATTTGCATCAGTGGTGGGTTGCTGCCAGTCTTGACCGATACGGCCGTATCGGTAGTGGTCTGGAGCAGCTGAGAGCGTACCGGTATGGTGGCTCGTTCGGTCCACCCACCTGCCCACAGTCTGTAGCTGTATTGATACCAAAAGGCACACAAAGGGGGCATAAACACTTTTTCCAGGCCTGTCATAATTTGGAACTCATTAAAGTGACCGGTGTTAAGTCAAGGACTACCTGTACTTTCTTTGCTCCAAAGCTGTCAACATTTTCCAAAACTGTTGGGAAATTAGAAAATATTCCAAAGATCAGAGGACATACGGATTGACACAAAGTAGAAAGAACAGTGCAAAGTTAAAAGATATTCATACAGGGAAGATAATTTAAGATGCAAGCAATTGGTTCCAACCAAATGGTTGGAATAAGTTTTTATCACCATCACATTAGACAATGGTTAATTAGCCTTCAGGATGCACAGGTTTTTTTCACAGTTTGGGTGTTTCTCTCAGTGTATCTCTCTCTGTCTTTCTTTCTCTCTTTCTCTCTTTCTCTCTTTCTCTCTCTCTCTCTCTCTCTCTCTCTCTCTCTCTCTCTCTCTTTGTCTCTCTCTGCCTTTCTGTCTCTGTCAGTCTCTGTATGTGTGTGTGTGTGTGTGTGTGTCTCCCTTTCTTTGTCTCTGTCTCTGTCTCTTTCTCTCTGTCTCTGTCTGTCTCTGTCTCTGTCTCTGTCTCTGTCTCTGTCTCTCTCTCTCTCTCTCTCTCTCTCTCTCTCTTCTCTTCTCTTCTCTTCTCTTCTCTTCTCTTCAACCAAGCCAAGGAAATGAGTGTAGAGATATCACACCAAACTGGCAGAGGTATTTTTTTTAAAAAAAACCCTCTTTCTAACAAGCCTTCTCCCCCACAAAAAAGCTAGAAAATCCCCAAATAATGTATTTCAATATTAAATGAAACGTAGAACCCTTTTATTAGGACAACATGCTATTTTCAGCAAAGTGATCAGAGTGGCATTCAGGATTGTGCAATCGATCAAGCAGGCTGTGAGGACTCTGCGACAAACAAGAGAAGACCAGACCTGCCCACCGAAGAAAGAGGGGACAGATAGATACAGACCAGACCTGGGGAAAAGACGAGGATGGGGATTTTGTTATATAGGATGGGAAGAGAAAATAACTGCAAGTGGATTTGAACAAGGACTTAGTCTTGGAACCATATCAGCTGCTGACATTCTTTGGGGTATGTCCTCCTAACTTTCTTCTGCAAACATTTCTGATCTTAAGTTCTTGAACTTCTCATGGGCATGCCTAAAAAGCTTCTGTTTGGTTTTTTTGGGTAAAACCTGATCTATCAAGCTGTAATTCTGGTAGAAATGATGGTCAAATCAGCCAGAAAAGGTAAGGATTTTAGGTAAAGTAATATTACCAACACTTGTTACTTTTCCTCCTGTAGATATCTCAATTAATTAATTACTCTTTTGCTTCATTAATCTTTAGTCTATTAACTGGTTCAGGCAATGTTGTAGAAATGTGTGGGCTGTTAATCAATTTTCAATCTTCAAATAAGGGAAATGGATGGGAAGAAAATGCCTTATTTTTCTCCCAAGCAAATATTAGAGGCTGATGTAATTATGGAATGGGTCTACATGCTTCTTCTTTTTTTTTTTTACATTATTGGACTGCACTGAGTGAGTTAACAAGGAATTTCTGCAGGTCCCATGGATCTGAGGTTATATATATCGGGTCTTCGCACCTGAACTCAGTATTAAATTGTAACCGTACAGACACTTAACTCTTAGTTCTGCTTTTCAGCTTGACCTGCAAAAGGCTTCCAGATCTACATTGGCTAGACTAGAACTTGTATTTCAGAAAACATGCACATACAACCACCTGTCCTCACCCCAGCTCCTGGCAAACCAGCAGTTCGAAAACATGCAAATGCAAGTAGATAAATAAGTACCACTACGGTGGGAAAGTAGCAGCACTCCATGTTGGCATGCTGGTCACATGACTGTGGAAATGTCTTTGGACAGCACAGGCTCAATGGCCTTGAAAAAGCTCCAGTTCTGATCACAAAGTCAGTCCCATGTGGTTGTGAAGCCCAATGTCACCTGATTGCCATTTGCAACCATCTTCCAGTTTCCCCGCTGACTTTGCTTTGTTGGAAGCCGACAGTGAAGGTTGACGTGGTCTCGTGTGACTGTGGGATGTTGCTACCATGGGAATTGTGAGCCAGTTACCAAATCCCCAAATTGCAATCATGTGATTGCAGGGATTCTGTGATAGAGAGCCGAGGTGGCTCAGTGGTTAGAGTGCAGCACTGCAGGCTACTTCAGCTGATTGTTAGCTGCAGTTCGGCTGTTCAAATCTCACCGGCTCAGGGTTGACTCAGCCTTCCATCCTTCCGAGGTGGGTAAAATGAGGACCCAGATTGTTGGGGGTGATATGCTGACTCTGTAAACGGCTTAGAGAGGGCTGAAAGCCCTATGAAGCGGTATATAAGTCTAACTGCTATTGCTATTGCTGTGACTGAAACTTTGAATGTTGGCGGTAAATTTCCTTGTTCAGCACAGTCATTACTTTGCAAGACTGCTGAATGAGTGGTCATTAACCAAGTGTTACCTGTCCCAAAAGTGCTTTTTCAGGGGGCAATTGGATATTTTCATTTTTTTTTCTTTTGAAGATGTTTCACTTCTCATCCTAGAAGTTTCTTCAGCTCTATCAAGATAGTGGGGAATGGAAGGATTTATATTCCTTGCAGACAGCTGGTAATCTGCATCTTTTTAGAAGGTCGTTGAAGCACTTGGAGGTTTATCTGTGTCCTCAGGGTCACCTGAGTGGTGCTCCTGGTTCCTATAGTCTGCAGTTTTTTTTCCTCAGGAAATCCATTCTTACTCCCTCACTGTTCAAAGGATGTTCATCCCAAATTGTGTACCTAAAACTCTGCAGAGATTCTCAGTCATCCAGGTCATTGAAGACAACATCTTCAAAAGGAGAAACAAGAAAGTCAAGTTGCCTTCTGAAAAAGCACCTTTGGGACAACCATGACCTGGATGACTGAGCGTCTCTACAGGATCCAAGGGCTACCTGCAATTCAGCATTAGCTTAAGTAAAGAGATGGCCCCGTAAGCATCTATCCAAGTAACATGGTTGTACCAGGAAAGCATAATAAAGGAAACTTTCTCTTTGTTTTGGCAGCCATATGCTGAGTCTTTTGTTCTTTAAAAGAGAATTTATATTGTGGTTGGATATAAAGCCTGTAGGAAACCTGACATTCTGTCTCTTGTTAATTTTTGTCTTTTCCACTGTGTTAATATTTGTTTCAATGTAATGCCAATGCATGGCCCTGATTAATACATTTTACCCAATATCTGTTGTGTTAAAGCAGTTGTTTTTTAATTGACCATGGAGATTTCACTTAATGGTCCACACTGCCTTGAAGGTGTTAAAATTGCACAATGACTGAATAATAAATAAATCTGTATCTATATCTATATCTATATCTATATCTATATCTATATCTATATCTATATCTATATCTATATCTATATCTATATCTATATCTATATCTATATCTATATCTATATCTATATCTATATCTATATCTATATCTATATCTATATCTATATCTATATCTATATCTAATCTACACCTATACCTCTATCTATCTATCTATCTATCTATCTATCTATCTATCTATCTATCTATCTATCTATCATCTATTTATCATCTGGTTCACCGACAAATGCACGCTTGACAACAGTGCGCCGACAAAAGCGCGCCTTCAACAAACAACTAATAACAACCTAATAACCCTAACCCTAACCCTGAACCTAACCCTGAACCTAACCCTAACCCTTACCTTAACTTAAATCGTGCTTTTGTGGGCGCGGTTTTGTCGGTGCGTTGTTGTGGGTACATTTATGACATCGCGGTTCTCTCACCGCGGTTTCGTCAGTGCGCTATTGTGGTGCGCGCATTTGTCGGGTCGCACTATCATTTACCTATCTACCTATCTACCTATCTACCTATCTACCTATCTACCTATCTACCTATCTACCTATCTACCTATCTACCTATCTACCTATCTACCTATCTACCTATCTACCTATCTACCTATCTACCTATCTACCTATCTACCTATCTACCTATCTACCTATCTACCTATCTATCTACCTATCTACCTATCCACCTATCTACCTACCAAGAGCCAAGGTGGCGCAGTGGTTAAATGCAGCACTGCTGGCTACTGCTAGATCAGCAGTTCAGCGGTTCAAATCTCACCGGCTCAGGGTTGACTCAGCCTTCCATCCTTCCGAGGTGGGTAAAATGAGGACCCAGATTGTTGGGGGCAATATGCTGACTCTCTGTAAACTGCTTAGAGAGGGCTGAAAGCCCTATGAAGCGGTATATAAGTCTACTGCTATTGCTATTGCTATATAAGTCTACTGCTATTGCTATTGCTACCTACCTACCTACCTACCTATCATCTACCTATGTACCTATGTACCTATGTACCTATGTACCTATCTACCTATCTACCTATCTACCTATCTACCTATCTACCTATCTACCTATCTACCTATCTACCTATCTACCTATCTACCTATCTACCTATCTACCTATCTATCTCTATATCTTGATATGTAAAGTAATATTGTGAAGTCATACAAGAGTCCATTTACATCAATCCTTTTAATTCAAATCCAACTCTTTTAATCAAAATGAAAGCATCCTTTAACACATGGCTGTCTAGTCTTTACCTGAACATTTGCAATGAAAGGAATTCCACCATTTTTCTGGGCAACTTACTCTATTATTGAACAGTCCTTAGTGTTAGGAAATTGTGTGTGTACTCCCTCCCCCCTTGTTGTTAGTTGCGAAGCCATGTATGACCCATCACGACACAGGCTGCCAAACCATACCGGTTCAGCCGAACTGGTCCAAACTGGTAGGAACCCACCACTGGTCTAGCTCCCCCTTCATGTTGTTATTGTTGTTGTTGTTAGTTTTGAAGTTGTGTCTGGCCCATCGCGACCCCATGGACAAAGTTCCTCCAGTCCTTCCTGTCCTCTACCATCCCCCGGAGACCATTTAAGCTCACACTGACTGCTTCAGTGACTCCATCCAGCCACCTCCTTCTCTGCCATCCCTTTCTTCTTTTGCCCTCAATCCCTCCCAGCATGAAGCTCTTCTCCAGGGAGTCCTTCCTTCTCATTAGGTGGCCAATGTATTTGAGTTTTCTCTTCAGGATCTGGCCTTCTAAGGAGTAGTCAGGGTTGATCTCCTCTAGGATTGACCGGTTTGATAGCCTTGTAGTCCAAGGGACTCGCAGGAGTCTTCTCCAGCACCATAGTTCAAAGGCCTCCATTCTTTGGCGTTCAGCCTTCCTTATGGCCCAACTTTCACATTGCAACTGGGAAAACCATAGCCTTGACTATATGCATATTTGTTGGCAGGGTGATGTTTCTGCTTTTTCTCCTCTAACTTTCAGTTAAAATCTACTGTATTGACAGTTTCATACCAGAAGCTAATGTAACAAGATTACGCTCAATTTAGCAATGACCAAATACAGTCACACAACATGCTACAATTAATTTATTAGCTATGAAAATACAGTCTACATTTTAAAGTAATTAGGGTTGTTGATTGTTTTGTGTCTTAACGTTTTGTGTGAACCAAGTCTGTTCAATTTATGGGGTGAAGCATTATGCATATTCAGACAATTTGGTGAGATTCAGACATTTGGTTGATCAAGCAGAACTAATGATAGAGAACCTAGATTAAATTTCCATAATAGCATGGCGCAGAACAAGTAACTCTGTTTTACTGCTTATTTGCCCAATCCCACCCAGCCTACCATCTTATGGTGGTGCCATGGTGGCACAGTTGTTAGAGTGCAGTACAGCAGGGTACTTCTGCTGCCTTCCAGCTGCCTGCTATTTGGCAGTTTGAATCCCACTAGACTCAAGGTTGATTCAGTCTTCCATCCTTCCGAGGTAAGTAAGATGAGAACCCAAATTGTTGGGGGCAATATGCTGATTCTGCAAACCACTTAGAGGGGGCTTTAAATCACTGTAAAGCGGTATATAAGTCTAAATGCTATTGCTATTGCTATTGATCCCTTTCCTAAATATTTACCCATCCTGAAATAAGCGCACAAATGTAGTTTGATTCTGAAAAGCAATTCAGTTTGGAGATATGTTCAGATCAGCTTTAGCTGTGAACTTTAGAACATAGAACGTAGAATAATAGAGTTGAAAGGGACCTTGGAGGTCTTCTAGTCCAACCCCCTGCTTGACCAGTTGATCCTATATCATTTCAGAGAAATGGCTGTTCAGCCTCTTTTTAAAAATCTCTAGTGATGGAGTATTCTCAGCTTCGGGAGGCAAGCTATTCCATTAGTTTTTTGCTCTCACCATCAGGAAATTTCTTCTTAGTTCTAATGAGAAATTGACATTTTGAATTGACAAACTGTACAGCCACATCGCATAAACATAATTTTCCATTATGAAGAGATGTACATGACAAAATACCCTATCAATGGGAATTCTACAGTGTCATTTCCCCAAAAATGCCACCTTTATTAATGAACCTTATCAGGTTGCCTCTCAGCTGAAGGGAATCATGTGAAAAATAAGATCTTATTTTTTAACATCAGTTTTTGCAAGTTTTTATTTTGCATTGGTTTAACGCAATTTCTCTGTAGACTCTGTTAAATAATTTGGAAGTTCTATATTGTTCTTCCTCCATCCATCTGTCATACCAGATTTAGGGGAAATATTTTAAAAAATACAATAAACGTCTTTAAAGTATTTTAAGATCTAGCATATTTTCTATTTAGCTCAGCCAAAATAATGAAGCGGTTGCAGACATTTTGATATTTCTCCTTTATATAGGATGGTCAAAACATGTTCTAACCTGAATCGCAAATCTCCAAGTGGTCAATCATATTATGTTGCCCTCAAAATTGAAAGCATGAAAAGCAAGCTGAATTATGGTTTTGGAAAAAATGTCAGTTGTTAAATCTGAAAAGAGTCCAGCTGATTTACATGACACATTCTTTAATATTTCTGTGTATGGCACATCCAGGAATTTGCCCAGCTGGACTTTGAGAAATCTACCATGTATTTATTTTACAAATTGTTGGAAGAAATGTCCATCTGGGTTCAGTTCCAAGTGGGGAAAAAGACACTGGATTCATGGAAGTTGCTTGGAAAGAAGGTTTTAATGGTGGACAGAACTACATGGTTTGAGGTTCTGAGTAAAAAAGCACATGGACGACAGATAGAGATAGATTTATACCCCCTATTGGGCTTTGAATTTGAGGTTGTATTATGATTGGTTGTCAGGTTCCCATGGGGCCATGCAGGGGTAAGCAAGTAGGCTGTCTTTGAGCCACAGGCTTGGTTGACTCTTGCTGGGTGATGTTGTAATGAAAGGGTTTGGGGCAATTCCTACTATGGCTCTGCTTGAAAGAGGTAGATCTTTGTTGTGTAGAATAGACTGGCCCAGTCCTTAATTGGCCCATTGACAAAGTTGGAGGGCTAAGTTTCTGCTTCCCTTTTAGGGGAAATATTCTGCCCTTTTAATATTTCCTAAAATATCTCATTTTCCTAGGAGAAGGGTGGGTGATGACTTCCTACAAAAACACATGTTATATAAAAGCAGAGTAGAAGGTTATAGAGTCTCTTCATTTTTCTTCCCCTTTCTTTACTACAACATAAGGTAAAGGTAAAGGTTCCCCTCACACATATGTGCATTCCTGACTCTAGGGGCTGGTGCTCATCTCCGTTTCAAAGCCGAAGAGCCAGCACTGTCCGAAGACGTCTCCGTGGCCATGTGGCCGGCATGACTAAACACCGAAGGCACATGGGACGCTGTTACCTTCCTACCAAAGGTGGTTCTTATTTTTCTACTTGCATTTTTACATGGTTTTGAACTGCTAAATTGGCAGAAGCTGGGAAAAATAATGGGAGCTCCCTCTGTTATGCGACACTAGGGATTTGAACCATCGAACTTGTTGACCTTTCGATCAACAAGCTCAGCATCTTAGCCACTGAGCCACCGTGTCCCTTGTATGGATCACTACATTATTATATTGTATTGTATTGTATTGTATTGTATTGTATTGTATTGTATTGTATTGTATTGTATTGTATTGTATTGTATTGTATTGCATTGCATTGCATTGCATTGCATTGCATTGCATTGCATTGCATTGCATTTCTCTTTCTTTCTCTCTCTCTCTCTCTTATTATATATTATATATTATGTATTGTGTATTGTGTATTATGTATTATGTATTATGTATTACATATTACATATTATTACATATTACATATTACACATTACACATTACATATATTATATATTATATATTACACATTACAATTACACATATTATATATTATATATTATATATTATTATGTATTATGTATTATGTATTATGTATTATGTATTATGTATTATGTATTATGTATTATGTATTATGTATTATGTATTATGTATTATATATTATATATTATATATTATATATTATATATTATATATTATATATTATATATTATATATTATATATTATATATTATATATTATATATTATATATTATTATGTATTATGTATTATGTATTATGTATTATGTATTATGTATTATGTATTATGTATTATGTATTATATATTATATATTATATATTATATATTATATATTATATATTATATATTATATATTACATATTACATATTACATATTACATATTGTATATTATATATTATATATTGCTATATTATATATTGCTATATTGCTATATTATATATTGCTATATTATATATTATATATTGCTATATTGCTATATTGCTATATTGTTATACGTTATACGTTATACATTATACATTATACATTAATTATACATTATACATTATACATTATACATTATACATTATACATTATACATTATATATTATATATTATATGGATCATGACAACATATGGATCATGCAAAAACTGATTTCTAATGTTCTTCCATTGAAAAAAAGAACATGAACTCCCACAAACAGGTGACAGGAGGAAATCATGTTTGAGGCCAGATAAGTATATCTCAGGATAATTGATTGAACGAGTAATAGCACCCAAAATGATTACACAGTCTGGTACTTACAAAAATAATTACACTTCTGAAAATCAAAATTAATTTGTACACTCCTGCTGCATTTTTAAAAAGTTGTTGACATTTCATTGTAGTGCTCCTATGGAAATGAAAATTATTAATAATTGTTTGCGCTTAAGTGTGACAAATGTCATTTAACTCAAAGCGGGGAAGTGTCACACGGGGCATTGCCAGACAGCTCAACTGGCAGCTTTTTATTCAGGCTTACATGCAAAATAGCAGCTGTCTTAAGCGGAAGCTGAGGGAAAAAATATACAACAATGGAGAAAGCAACCATTTAAGAAAAATAAAGGCGTTTGAAAACTAACCATTTGCCCCCCCCAAAAAAAAGTTAAACAGGCCCGTAATTAATACTTTGTCTTAGTCAATCACACTATTACATTCAAGACAAATGCATTTTCTTCACAGCAAGCAACCTATATTTTCTTGATTTTAGGGTCCTGCTTGATCATCTGTTTAACCAATTAAATGGAACTGTCAACTTTCAGGGAAATTGAGGCAAGTCTCTTGTCAGTCCCATAATTTCTGGAAGACGGTTAACTTTTCTCACTTCAAAGAAATTCCGTAATTCACAAGAAGTTGCTTCAGTGATAGGTTGTATGAGCTCTGGCATTATTTACCAGGGATCTTTCGATGGGGGGGAGGGGGAAATCTATGATTAATATTGTTATTAATGAATCATTAGTGAATCTCAACAAATAGAAGTTATTTTATGCATAGGACTATTTAGTCCAACCCAAGATCATTTCTTTAGGGTTACTTGTTCAGCCATACCAATCTCTATAAATGGAATGGCACCTAGGCAGGGGTGGGCTACAAAAATTTCAGCAATGGGTTCCCTGCCCAGTTGCTGGCTGGGCCTGGCCATGGTGGGAATGGCTAGTTGGCCTCCTGCATCATGGGTGGGGGGGGGGCATTTTCACCTTCCCCAGGCTATGGAAGCTTTCATTCAGCCTCTGGAAGGGCAAAAATTGCCTGCCCTGGGCTCTGGAGGCCCCCCAGAGGCCAGGAACAAGCCTTCTGAAACTTCTGGAAGACCTGTTTTTTCCCCCTCCTTGACCCTCCGTGCAGGCCCTGCATCTACCTCACATGCAAAAGAGGTCGTGTGGAGACTCCTGGGAAGGGAGGGGTGGGAGGGGCAAGGTGGGATGGGAGTGGCCAGCCAGGGCTGGGATTTGGAGGTTCTCCTAACAGGCCATAATGTTACCTATGGATTCTCCTGAACCTTGGGCAGGGGTGTCAAACTTGATTTCATTGAGGGCTGCCTTGAGGGGCCAGGGTGGGCGTGGCCAGCTTAACATTACTCAGGTGATCTTGTCAGTGAAAATGGGCTCCTGAGCTCCATTTTCAGCTGCCATGGCCTCCTGCAACTCTCTGCCAATGAAAATGGAGCTCAGGAGGGCTGCTTTTGGCCCTCCCGAGTTCTGTTTTCACTGGCAGAAGCACCATGGGCCCGTCTTTTGCTGTTTCCAGGGTATCCCCATGGACCAGATCTAAGTAATCCATGGGCCAGATCCAGCCCCGTGCCTTGATTTCAACACCCCTGATATAGGGTCTCCTGCTTGAGCAGGAGGTTGCACTAGAAGACCTCCAAGTTCCCTTCTAACTCTGTTCTTCTGTTCTTGATTTTTGCACTCCACCATAACTGGATCAGTGTCCGTCTGGTCTCCCCCACCCCCTCAAATTCCTGATATCTGGTTTAGTGAAACATTTCTATTCAGATTTCCTTCTATATTTTCACACAACTACATTTCATCCAGATCGGTGGGTTCCCTCCCTCCCTATCCCCTTTCTGGTTTTTATTGGGCAAAAGAACAAATTCCTTTGAAGAAGTCCTTTCCCTTCAGGTTGCCCTCCCATAATTAACTTCGGAGTATCTGAGCAGCAAGGATTCCATCAATTAATCAATACATTCTTGTTTCCTCTAAGTGCCAGTTGAATAATATTTGCAGTTGTGCACAAATGGCAGTACACTATGCTGCCGCATATTTTAAAGGCAGGCCCCAGTTTTGTACAAATCAAGGCTTTTTAATCAATGAAGGTTTTATTAATATTTCAAAGGTTTTCCTCATTTATTCCAAGCTTCTTCACAGAACCCTGCCTAATGATAAAAACAGGAGCTATGATGCCTCTAAGAAGAGAATGGCCCGATTGGGCTCTGCATAGGAAATGAATATGTTTCTTCTCTCAGGAGTTGCTGTAATTCTGAGAGGTGTATTGGCAACCATGGCAGAACAGAACAGAACAGAACAGAACAGAACAGAAGAGTAGAGTAGAGTAGAGTAGAGTAGAGTAGAACAGAACAGAACAGAACAGAACAGAACAGAACATTAGAGTGGGAAGGGACCTTGGAGGTCTTCTAGTCCAACTCTCTGCTCAGGCAGGAAACCCTACACCACTTCAGACCAACCTCTTCTTAACAACTTCCAGTGTTGGAGCATTTACAACTTCTGGAGGCAAGTTGTTCCACTGATTAATTGCTCTAACTGTCAGAACATTTCTCCTTTGTTCTAAGTTGCTTCTCTCCTTGATTAGGTTCCACCCATTGCTTATTGTCCTGCCCTCGGGTGCCTTGGAGAATAGTTTGACTCCCTCTTCTTTGTGGCAACCCCTGAGATATTGGAAAACTGTGATCATCTCACCCCTAGTCCTTTTTTTCATTAGACTAAACATACCCAGTTCCAGCAACTGCTCTTTATATGTTTTGGCCTCCCATGAAGAGCTAGAATAAGTCTACCCTTGAGGTACATGTAGCCTTCCTTGATAGTAGGAATTTTTTTATGAAGAATGTCTGCTTGCAATAGTGCAGTTGGATCTCAGAGTAAAGTTAGACACAGGATCACTTCCAAGTTTTCTTGATGCATCTTCATCTCAGAGAAGAACACATGATCAAACAGGATAGGCAACCAAACCTAAGGTGGCATAGAAATTTGAGACCACATCAGGAGCAAATGCATGCATACAGGGAGAGAGAGAGAAAGGGAACCAGCTGTTTCTTTGACTGTATCTTCCTTAGATTTCTTCTTTTCTGCTGCAATGCTACATTTTGCATTAAGTAAGACATGGCTGCTTAAAGGGATCAGTTCAGTACTTTAGTTAGTTCTGCTTTTAAGATCAGGACAGGAGTGTTTTACTTTTTTCATTTGCTTTATCTGAATTAAAATGAAGTCAATATATATGGGGGTGTCCTAGGTATGTGATGGTGCTCTTGGAAGAAATATCCATCCGGTTCAATTCCAAGCCAGGAGAAGGACACTGAAAAATGGAGACTGATTGGAAAGATGGTTTAATGATGAAGCAGAACCACCAAGCACTGAACACATGAAGTTGAGAGGGGGGCTTTTATACCTTCTCTTGGGCTTTGCACTTGAGCAACGGTTGCTGGGTGGGCATGGCCATAGTGGATATGGCCTACTCAGCCTCCTGCACCATGGCGGGGGGGGGGGAGGAGGAGTTTTCGCCACCCCCAGACTCCAGAAGCTTTCCCCGTGAGAGAAATAAGATTTGATTATTCGTGTAAAAAAGAATGAACCTGACAGATTCAATTTTGAATAAGACTACTTCTTACATTTTAACTACGGCCAGATATTATTCAAGCACTTTTAAGAGATCAGTTTGACCTTGGTCAAATGTAGCTTCCAGCCCGGGGATTCCCAGCCTCCTAGGTGGAGCTGCTAAACTAAGAGCAACTGAGTAGAATGTGGATAAACAAGAGTGTTGTGGCCCAGCAGGAGTCGTTGGAGCTGCCACCAGACTCCGACAGCGAGGGGCCCTTGGAGTCAGCTCTGGAGGAGGTGGAGGACCCTGGACAGGGTTCCGACTCTGAGCAGGGCGCAGAGAGACTGGTTGGCCACCAGGTGGCGCCTGAGCCTTGGACCAGTGGGGAGGAGACATGGGAGAGTGATCCAGAAGCCAGCAGTGAGTTGTTCCTGGATGCACGCCATCGAAGAGCTACTCGGCGTCAGGAGCAATTACGCAATTACAGGAAGTAATTGCGCTCAACTGATGGTCATTAGGCTCCTCTCCAGACTATAAAAAAGATTGCTTGTGACACACCCTTCTTGCAGAGGTCAACGCATTGACTAAAGAGAACGTAACTAACTTGGCAGGCTGGATTGCTGCCAAGGTTTGTCTGAATTGCTGCCAAGGTTTGTCGGATTTGCTGCTAAGGTCCTTATCTGTTTGTTTGCTTGGCTTTCAGCCACCGAGATTCTAGTCTTGTTATTAAAGGACATTCTAATTAAGCTCATCTCGGCTTTCATTACTGGACAGAGGAGGCGGTCAGAACACAAAAGGATGTTGGCATCAGATTCGTTCCCAAGAACTTGATACAATTGATCAATTATCTTGTTATTGTCATATAACGGATGCTTTTGTCATATATCAGGGATTTGTATTGTCTGTAACAGGAACTGAGATCTTTTCACGCAATGGGACCGGGGTACTGGAATCTTGGGGGCTTTTTGTTAAAGGAAACCACTATTGTAATAGTAGCCAAATGCAATTATGTAACTGTACTATGAAACACCTTGATGATACCCATGAATAATGTATTTAAACATTGTGCTTAGCATTATCAGGCATTCTCTCAGATTGAGAATCCACTTGCGCAAGTGTAAATAAATAGATGCTTTTTGTTGATCATAGTCTCCTTGACCATTTCTTTAATATAAAGAATATATAGAAAATATGTTTTTCTGACACCGAGTCTCCCGGAGGGTGCAAATGGCTTCCACCAGGCTCTGGGGGCACTCTGGAGGCCAGAAACCAGTGGTGAGTTGCAGGAGGTATGTCCCGGTATGGGCGTACCAGTGCCTCCTGGGAGCACCAGGTACCATTCCAGTATGGTGCTCCGGAGGGCCCCTTCCACCTGCCCGCAGTCCTTACCTGTATTTGAGCTCTTCAGCGCTTCTGTGCATGTGCACGGAGCGTACAGCACCTGCACGATGCTCCACCGAGCAGCTGGAGCATCACGGAGGCATCATGGAGCATCGCAGGAGGTAAGGACGCATGTGTGCACTGTGCACGTATGCGCACGCAGTGAGCGCTTTCATGTAGTGGACGCCGGGCCCCGTTACACCATACCAGTTGCAATAGGATCCGGAACCCAGCTCTGCCAGAAATGGGCTCATTTCTGGACTTTTGGGTGGCCCGTTTTTCACACACACACACATACAGACCCCAAGCCTTTGCGTCATGCTTACCTGGCATGATGAACTGGCCACGTGGAGACCCCTGAGAGAGGGCGGGGTGGGGGAACTCTATATTTTAGTTGTGATTTTCAATTGGATTGTAGTGAAATTTTTATTAATTTTTGAAATCGGAATGTCTTATTTTGTACTCTGCCTAGTTATAGGCATATGAAAAGTAATACTGCTACCAAAAGTAATACTACTAATTATACTTCATTGGCATTACAATCATCTCCTTTTTCTCCCCATCAGCACAAAAGATCTTCCTGTTAACATTTACAAAGCTCTAATTTGAGTCTCTCTCTCTCTCTTCAATCAATGACAAGCCACAATATGGATCAAAATATTTCCATTCAGTGGAGTTTTAAAAAGGGGAAAAGTTTGAAAGATAATTTAAATATGCTTCAGATCTAGAACTATGTTGCCAAAATTCCACATTGAGAAGGAAAGATGTAAGCATTTGAAAGTTCTAGTTTTGATTATGAAAATTAAGATAGGAGGAGGAGGGGGAGGGGAGGGGGAGGGGAGGAGGAGGAGGAGGAGAGCTGGAAGGGACTTTGGAGATCTTCTAATCCAACCCTCCCCTGCCCAAGCAGGAAAGCCTATACCAGTGTTTCTCAACCTTGGCAACTTGAAGATGTCCGGACTTCAACTCCCAGAATTCCCCAGGCAGCGAATGCTGGCCTATACCATTTCAGACAAGTGGTTGTCCAGTGTTCCATCCTGCAGTCTTGTTGTGGTGGTTTGGAAAATAAGTTGAACCCCTCTTCTTTGTGGCAACTTCTCAAATACTGGAATACTGCTATCATGCTCCCCCACCCAGTCCTTGTTTACTATAGACTAGCCAAACCCAAATCCTGAAACCATTCTTCATATGTTTTTGTCTCCAGGGCTTTGATCATCTTACTTGCTCTTCTTTGAACTTTTTCCAAGTCTCAACATCTTTTTTTGGAATGTGGTGACCACACCTGGATGCAGTATTCCAGGTGTGACCTTACTAAGGCTTTATAAAGCGGTACTATTACTTCATGCAATTTTGATTCTATGCCTGTGTTTATACAATCAAGAATTGCATTAGCTTGATTGATGATGATGATGATGATGATGATGAAGAAGAAGAAGAAGAAGAAGAAGAAGAAGAAGAAGAAGAAGAAGAAGAAGAAGAAGAAGAAGAAGAAGATTATTCAATTTCTGCTGGAAAATGCTCAGGAGATGCTGATAATTTGGGGTGAATTCAAGTTTTATCCCAAAGCTTTAGACTTAGAAATACCTTCACAATTGTTTGGACATTTTACAAGTTTACTTAAATCCTTTGTTATAGAGAATAAAAAGTCTCCCTATTCCTTACAGTGAAATATAAAGATGGGTACTTGATCCAGAAGCTAGTGCTTTTCTGTCTGTCTGCAGCTGGATCTATCAAATGGTTATAATATATTTTTTTTTTAAAGAACCATGATACAGAGAGAGAGGAAACCATGGACAAAATACTGCTGAAAGATCCTAGATATTGCCATTGGCTCTAGTAAAGTAGACTAATCTCTTTACATGCATGCATAAACAAACAAAAATAATAATTTAAGGTCTCCCTTTCGTTCTCCAAAAAGATCAGATAGCTGTAGCCATCTTTCCATTTTTTCCTGAAGGCTTCAAGATAACTTTTAAGTACATCTCTGCATTAGAAAAGAAAAAGTGGGTGAAATGGATGTACACAAAGCTTTTGTATAAACCACTGGACAATCCTTGTCATGCTTTACTGGCAGAAAGAACTGAACCTTATAACACACTTACCCCATAAACTGTGTTCCTATTGTTGATCTGCACAATGTCCAATCCCAGACATTTGTTCTTAACCATTAAGAACAGATAACATATGATAGAACAAAAAATTGAATGGAAACCAGGACTATTATTACTATTGGGCATATTAGGTAGTAAAATGTTTAAAAAATTTCAGTATTTAACACTACATATATTAACTGCAACAAGAATAGTATTTGCTCAAAATTGGAAGCAGAACAATATCCCTATAGATGCAATGTTCATAGCAATAGCAGTTAGACTTATATACCGCTTCATAGGGCTTTCAGCCCTCTCTAAGCGGTTTACAGAGTCAGCATATTGCCCCCAACAATCCGGGTCCTCATTTTACCCACCTCGGAAGGATGGAAGGCTGAGTCAACCCTGAGCCGGTGAGATTTGAACAGCTGAACTGCAGAACTGCAGTCAGCTGAAGTAGCCTGCAGTGCTGCATTTAACCACTGCACCACCTTGGCTTCATAAGAAAGATACTTGAGTGTGCAGAGATGGATATATTGACCATGGAATTGAAGGACAGAGAAGAATTGAAGTATTATAAAGTGTGGAACAGATGGTATAAATGGTTGGACGATAGACCTGAGATACTGTATAAGAACTAAGTATTATTTACGACAAATATAATAACACTGTATAAAACTGTGAATATTAAAAAAAAATGCATGATTATATGACATATTATACAATATAGAATATATATGGGAATATAGAAATAGAGTTTATGGAAATATGAATTATATCAACAATACTGATTTGGACTCGCTGTAATGTGTGGAAATTTGTGTTTTGTTTTTTAATATTTTTAAAAAAGCTTAATACAAATTATTAAAAAATATATAAGTACAGGTAACAGATGTTTTATTTAATCCTCCTCATTAAGTCCTGTCTGGCTTGGGAGATCCAATCAGAATCTACAAGATCTACAATACTACCAACATAACCTTCAACTTCATGGAGGATCTTAAACACTTCCATCACAACCAGGTGTCACCCCATCAGTAGTGGGCTTCAAAAATGTTTGGAACCTCTTCTGTAGGTGTGGCCTGCTTTCCGGGTCCACTGGTGGAACCTCTTCTAACCAGTTCGGTAGATTTGACGAACCGGTTCTACTGAATAGGTGCAAACTGGTAAGAACCCACCTCTGCACCCCATGTATAATGATTATGATTAAGGGTTTACTTCATATTTAGAAAGTTACTAAATGCTTTTAATTTAGATTAAATTTAAGGACTCTTTTAGTGTTATGGAGCAGAGTGATTTACTAAAGGACAGGAAGCATTCATCTATAATATCTAGAGAAATCTTTCTGAGCACACATACCCCATGGGCAAATGGTGTAACTTTGATACATGCTTACTCTGAATTTTAAATGCGGGCATAATAAATTAGGCTTAAAATGCACCTAGGGCTTTAAGGATATATGCTACTTTCCAAATGAATTACTGACATAGATGTAAGAAACCAGAATCATAGAGAGTCACACTCATTGGGGAAATTCTGCCCTGTGATTTTTTTTTCATGCCAGACCAGTATATCAAAGATATCCATGGAGCACTGTGTGACATAAAGAGCAGAAAGATTATTTATAGAACAATATGGAACAAAGAGCATGCACAAAATCAATGAAAGACTCAGCTATGAGTGAGCAATTTTGAAAGCAATGCAGATTCCTCAGCACTATCTGGCCAATATTTTGTGGTTAGTTTCTTTCCCATTGTGATTTATCTATTTATTTGTTTGATGAAGCAATTCCTAAACCTCTGGTGAAGTTACAAGGCCACCTCTATATGTGCTGTAATAAAGCTTCGTTAAAATTAAAAAAAAATAACTGACATGACAGGAGTTAAATATTAAGGGGGGGAAACAGAGGCCAACACACCTCTGAGTTCCTTCAATTAAAAAAGAGTTCATTTATGTATTTATGCATATTATGTATACATTATGTTATTCTGTTATCTATCAGGAGCCCAAAGTCCTTCTAACTTTGCTTGTCAGAAGGACACAAAAAAGTGAACAGATAATCCGGGGACACTGCAACCATCATCAAATGAGTCAGCTGCTAAGCATACAATTTTTGATCACGTGACCATGTGGATACTGCAACAGTCATAAGTGTGAAAAAATGGTCATAAGTCACTTTTTTCAGTGTTGTTGTAACTTTGAACAGCCACTGTGAACTGTTGTAAGTTGGGGACAGCCTGTGTTGTTGGTAGGAAAACAACTTGTCCATCTTCTTCAACCATAATAATACATGAGCACACAACAGTTACAAACTCAAAGTAAACCACTCCAAACTCGACTGCAGAAAATAGGACTTCGGCAACAGAGTGGTCAATACCTGGAATGCTCTACCTGACTCTGTTGTTACATCCTCAAACCCTCCATAACTTTAACCTAAGATTGTCTACCGTTGACCTTGCCCCATTCCCAAAAGAGCCGAGGTGGCGCAGTGGTTAGGGTGCAGTGGTTAGGGTGCAGTACTGCAGGCCACTTCAGCTGACTGTTATCTGCAGTTCAGCGGTTCTAATCTCACCGGCTCAAGGTTGACTCAGCCTTCCATCCTTCCGAGGTGGGTGAAATGAGGACCCAGACTGTGGAGGCAATATGCTGACTCTGTAAACTGCTTAGAAAGGGCTGAAAGCCCTATGAAGCGGTATATAAGTCTAACTGCTATTGCTATTGCTAGGTCTGTAAGGGAGGTGGATATGTGCACCAGCACTTATGCACGTCTCTGTCTTACTGTCCCTGTCCTCATTTATTTGTACCCATTTACTACCATATTTTTCGGAGTATAAGATGCACCGGAGTATAAGACGCAGCAAAGTTTTGAAGAGGAAATTTATTTTTAAAAAAAGTTTTTGCACTCTGAAAACTTCCCCAAAACGGGCATGAACAGACCTTAGGAAGCTTGTAGAGTGCTCTTGAGGGGTGGGGAGCAAAAATGAGCAAAAACCAGCCCATTTTTGTGAAAACAGGCCTGTTTTTTGTTTTAAAAAGGGCATGGATAGTCTTTGGGAAGCTTATTGAGGGCTGTTGGGGGCTGGGGGGCAAAAAACAGGCCATTTTTCACTCATTTCTGCCCTCCCCAGCCCACAGGAGCTCTCTGAAAGCCTCCTGAAGGCTGTGAGCAGCCATTTTGGTGAAGGGGGCAGAGTTTCGGGAGGCCAAAAATGCTGTATTCAGCGTATAAGACGCACCCAGATTTTCAGCCTCTTTTTTGAGGGGGAAAAGGTGTGTCTTATACTCCGAAAAATACGGTATGTTCATATTTATGTTTATAATTATACCTGCTATCTTTTACATGTTTGACAAACTAAATAAATAAAATAAATAAATAAATCTTGAAAGGAATTCTATTACTTACACGCAGGGGTGGTATTCACTTACCTTCCCTACCGGTTTGCAAATGTGAACACACGCTTAAGTACTCAGCCTTCCATGCAGGCATTTTGGCTAAAAAAAAAGTGCCTAAATGGGACGGGGCAGATTTCCGCTACTGGTTTGAGTGAACTGGTCCAAACTGGCAGAATGCCATCTCTACTTACTCCTCTTCTAGCTCTTATCTATTTTTCTGCCTAAAAATGGCAAGAAATGTTGCTCATGGTGGAGCTGCAAAACAGGCATACTGATTCTTGCAGTTATCGGTAGCTCATTTGTGATTCGATTGAATTTAAACTGAGAGTGAGAACAATGAACCAGTGAAACAGCTTGGCTTCAGAAGCTGTAGATGCTCCATCACTGGAGGCTTTTAAGAAGAGACTGGACAGCCACCTGTCTGGAATGGTATAGAGTCTCCTGCTTGAGCAGGGGGGGGGACTGGGGGACCCTGAGAAAATTTTGGTGGTCCGCAGAAAAAATATTTGCATTTTTTATATTGCACTAAATTGTGGGTCCTCAAACTATGGGTCAGATACATGCAGGGAACATTTGTATTGCTGCACAGAGTCTCCCCCTTTGGGGTCTTTTTGTGCAGGAGAAAAATTCCGACTTGGGGTCTGGTTCAGCCTCCTGGTGGGGAGCTTTGGGTGAAGGCTGGAGGGAAGTGCCACTGGTGGCAAAGAGCCAAAGGGTCTTGTTCCAGTGGGACTGCATCATGGCCTGGAACTGGCTAACCATCTCAGCCAGCTGAGCCTCCAGGCGCCGGTACCTGGCCTTGCACTCCTGCAGGGTCTTCCCTCTGCTTGGAAAGCCTATGCTCGTAGTCCTCATGGAGGTGCTTCTTCTGAGCTTCCTTCCTGGTCAGATCCAATTTAGAACTGAGCCAGCTATTTTGTCAACTCTTTCTCATGGTGGCTGCTTAGCTCCAGCAACTGCTTCCTGTTGGGGCCCTAAGGAGCCTGGACGGGCAGGCGAGGAGTGGGTGGGAAGGGAAGGGATCAAGTAGAGGCTGGCGAGGCACCCCTTGACATGAGTGACATTGAGTTGGCCACACACCCCACTCACATGACCACCCCAGCCACGCCCACCCAGCCGGTCATTAGGCAGATCATATTAGTGGTCTGCGGAATTTAAAATTATGAATTTAGCTGTCCCTGAGGTTTGAAAGGTTGGGAAGGGCCGAGGTGGCACAGTGGTTAAATGCAACACTGCAGGCTACTTCAGCTGACTGCAGTTCGGCTGTTCAAATCTCACCGGCTCAAGGTTGACTCAGCCTTCCATCCTTCCGAGGTGGGTAAAATGAGGACCCGGATTGTTGGGGGAGATATGTTGACTCTGTAAACCGCTTAGAGAGGGCTGAAAGCCCTATGAAGCGGTATATAAATCGAACTGCTATTGCTATTGCTATTGGTGACCCCCTGGTCTCTATTCTATTCTAAATAAGGAAAGATGTTAAATGATAAGAAAGTAAGAATAACTTCCCACAATGGAAATCCTTTCCCAGGAAAGTTTTTCTTGTTTTTGAGCTGGGTTATTTTTCATAGGCAACGTTTTTATGTCCGCGTGTAAACAAGACACTTGACCAGGTCAGGTAAAAATGTAACAGCTGCATGGACACAGAGCGCTATACTTATTTTGTCTAACCTTGTGCAAGGTTTTCTTTGAAAGCTTACGGTGTCAATACAGCTATTTTGGTTAATTTATGGTTTGGTGTATTATGCAAATTGAGACCAAGGATTACTTCAAAATCCAAGTTTAATATGTGGTATGAATAACAGGCGCTGTTTATCATCACCAACTTTGAAAGCCTTTTGTCGCGGTTTGTAATGGATTTTTCTGACCCCAGAAATGCTAACAACTATTTGCAGACTGTTACAGGGCAGGAGAGATGCATATTCCTTCCACATCCAGCAAGCACAGAGCAACATTCCCCCCACCCCACCCCCGGATTAAGAGGGACTGAGAAAGAGGATCAAAGAGATCAAACAAACCTGGGTTTAGCATACTCACTGGGATTAAATTACACATACTTACTTTCCAAAGTTCTAAAGCCTAACCCCTTTTTCCCCTTTCAATAAATCTGACTAATGAGATTCTGGGGGGGAAAAAACCTTGTTTTCTTGGTTGTGAATAGCTGCTGTGTGCTTGACATGACTCCCGCCTGAGTGCCTCATAAAATAAAAACATCACAAAAACTTTTATGGAGTCTGGATTTTCTTGGCTTTTGATTTTTTTTCTCTATCTGAAACAGTTGACAATCCATGGTTGACAAGCTGCAAGAGGTTTCTTGGTTCTTGGTTCTTTCCAAGTTCATACTTCTAAAAACAGGGCAGCCAACCACTTAATATCAGGGACACTTCCAAAGAAAGAAGCAAAATAACAGTGTTCTTGAATAATAATTCTTCTTCTTCTTCTTCTTCTTCTTCTTCTTCTTCTTCTTCTTCTTCTTCTTCTTCTTCTTCTTCTTCTTCTTCTTCTTCCTCCTCCTCCTCCTCCTCCTCTTCTCCTTCTCCTTCTCCTTCTCCTCCTCTTCTCCTTCTCCTTCTCCTTCTCCTCTTCTTCTTCCTCTTCCTCCTCCTCCCCTTCCTCCTCCTCCTCCTCTTCCTCTTCTTCTTCCTCCTCCTCCTCCTCCTCCTCTTCCTCTTCCTCTTCTCCTCCTCCTCCTCCTCTTCTTCTTCTTCACCTCCTCCTCTTCTCCTTCTCCTTCTTCTCCTCTTCTTCTTACTCTTCCTCCTCCTCCCCTTCCTCCTCCTCCTCCTCCTCCTCCTCTTCTTCTTCTTCTTCCTCCTCCTCCTTCTCCTCCTCCTCTTCCTCTTCCTCTTATTCTCCTTCTCCTTCTCCTCTTCTTCTTCCTCTTCCTCCTCCTCCCCTTCCTCCTCCTCCTCCTTCTCCTCCTTCTCCTCCTCCTCCTCTTCTACTCCTCCTTCCGCTTCCTCTTCTTATTCTTATTCCTATGTCTACTCCTACTTTTTCCTTATGGATTTGTAAATACCAATTTTTACAAGTGACCAAGGAGTTTAACTCAAGGACATAGAAACTCTAAATAGAAGAGAGATGGCGCACAAGTAATAACAACATAAACCGACAGAAGAGCATATTTGTAGCTCAGGACTGAACTATTGAACACCATTCCCTTCTAGCACTGGCAACGTCACTTAGTTGGGTAAATGAAACATCTGCAAGAAAACAACCAAGCTCAGAGAGCTCCAAGGACTTCACAATAACAATGGATTGTTATTAACAGTCTATTAGCCCCCAAATTTCACACTCCTTAACTTGTGCTTCTCTCCAGAGATTACGTTCATGTAACTTGCTTAACCTTTATCCATTTTCTGTATTCCCATGAAGCAATAAACTAATCAAAGCTGGCTTACTCTGGAGACTGAGATTCTACTTTGATAGATTTGAATTCTGCAACAGATGCTTCAACCCACATGGCATCCGGGCTTCTCAGTGGTGGAGGCGCATGCTTTGTGTGAAAGGTTTCAGTTTCAATCTTTCATTTCGGAGTTTTTAATTTAAAAGCTTCTTCAGTAACAGCACTTGGAAATAAACACTACTAAATATGGTATATTGGAGAGCTACTCCAGTACTCCTCGTGAAATTGGTCTGCGTGAGTGACTGTAACTCAGTGACATGACATGCGTTCTGCATGTTGCATCCCAGGATTGAGTCTCGGATGACTCATGGTTGATAAGGAGTTGATGAAACAGCCTTCGGACTTTTACGAAAGTCAAGGTACAAACGCTCTTTAAAGAATTGGTAGAATACAACTTCCTATATTCCAGAGTTATCTCTCTCTCTATAGGTGGCCCTCGACTTACTACCATTTGATTAAAAGAGTTGGAAGGGACCTGGTTGGTCATCTAGTCCAACTCCACGCCCAAGCAGGAGACCCTACACCCATGATGGTGAACCTATGGTACGCATGCCACAGGTGGCACACAGAACCATATCTGCTGACATTTGAAATTTGAAATTTGAAAGTTTATTTATAGGCCGCCCTTTTCCCTGGGGGGACTCAGGGTGGCTTACAACTCATGGGGGAAGGGGATACAAACAATGACACTTAAGAACAATACATAATTAAAAAGAACACAACATTCATACCATTCGGGGGGGGGGGGGTTACAATCTTTAGCCCCAGGCCTGACGGGATAACCAGATTTTAAGGGCTGTGCGGAAGGTCTGGAGGGTGGTGAGAGTACGAATCTCCACGGGGAGATCGTTCCAAAGGGTCGGAGCTACTACCGAGAAGGCTCTCCTCCGCGTGGTTGCCAGTCGACACTGACTGGCAGATGGAACTCGGAGGAGGCCTAATCTATGTGATCTAATTGGTCGCGAGAAGGTAATTGGCAGGAGGCGGTCTCTCAAGTATCCAGATCCACTACCATGAAGGGCTTTATGGGTGGCAAGTAGCACCTTGAAGCGCACCCGGAGATCGATGGGTAGCCAGCGCAGCTCGCGGAGGATAGGTGTTATGTGGGTGAACCGAGGTGCACCCACAATCGCTCGCGCGGCCACATTCTGGACTAGCTGCAGTCGCCGGATGCTCTTCAAGGGCAGCCCCATGCCCAGTTGTCAGCTCTGGCATGCATGAGCATGCCGACAAGCTGATTTTAGGCCTTCCAAAAGGCCAGGGGAGACCATTTTCCTCCTCCCCAGGCTTCAGGAAAGCCTCCAGAGGCTTGGGTAAAAAACGTCCCCAATGAGCCAATTGGAAGTTCGGGAAGGATCCATTTTCAGTTTCCAGAGGACCTTCGGGGGACTACGGGAGGCTGTTTCCATCCTCTCTAGGCTTCGGGAAAGTCTCTGGAGCTTGGGGGGGGGGTGTCATACATGTATGCGCGGGAAGGTCACACATGCATGCACCAAGTGGGCAGGGAGGATTGAATTGGTGTGTGCACACGTGGCCGCATAATAAAACATGCACACACAATTTGGCACTCCATAAGAAAAAGTTCACCATCACTGCCCTAAACCATCCCTGACAATGGCAGATGGAAATTCTGCTTCCAGTTGCGGTCATAAATTGAGGAGTACCTGTATGGATTTACTCTATAGTCCAGCTACTCTTCTTATCTGTTCAGAAGCCCTTCTGAATGATCAAACTCATCCAAAGGCATCCAATTTAATAGGATGAGTTAATTGAAACCATTGATGTGAATTGCAGAGTTGATTGTATCCAGGGCTTTGACAGAACCACCTTGGACGAAGATGGAACACGGCCTGAAAAAATGCCTACTTTCTTAGCAGCAAGTTGCAGGCTGCACCTGCTGGCTTTATACAATGTCATTTTATGTACCAGTTTCCAATGAAGCCATGCAGGACCATCAGTAAGTTGCCTCCTGCCTCCTGCCCCCCTCCCTAGCAACACGCAAAAGTAGCACTAGAGCTATTTAACTGTGCAAGTCTAGACTGTCCATTTTCCTTCTTGCTTCATACCATTGTTGTCAAGGTTCTGGCAGATGCCCTAATTAACTCATGAGTCTCGAGCCAAGTTTCAAGAGAAAAGCAGTTATTCATTAGGAGCAGCATGTCAGCATCTACTCGAGTGAGGTCAATTCTGCCGCAGATAATTTACAGCTCCCTTTAACCCTGTTTCCCCTCTCCTCTCAGTCTCAGTCATAAATCACATTCTCCACCGAGGTCCACATCTCACAAGCTAGCTTTGGTAATCTGAGATCCGACCCTGGAAAAAGGTATGCATGGAATGTACTCCCCTCCCTTGCTGCCCATAGCAACTCGAGAGCAGACAAGAAATGCTTTTGCGAGTTGACCATTATCTTTTCATCCTTGAATTTTGGATTGACCCTTCTTTTGCTGCTCATATTAAGCCGGCCCTTTTGGTGGCAGCAGTACTGGTAGGGCTGAAGGTGAAGCCTGGACTTTGACTTCAGACCCAGCCTTGGTGCTGCTGCCACCAAGTATTGCTGTTTGGGGTGGCCTAGATAATGAATTGTTTCTCTTTTGTTCAGTATGTGAGTGTGTGTGGGGGGGATATGTTGGTTTGTGTGTCAAACACACAACAGAGTCAAGTTAGGCACTTACCTACCAATGTGTTGTGCTTCTGAGAGTTTTCTGCCAGTTTTGGTCTCATGATAGATACAGGATTATAACTGGACTTCTGATCTGCCAGCAAAAGGTTCCTTAAAAATCTATGGATGGTCAACAATGATACATTGGGCAAAAAACTTCGGATATAATATAGAATTAGCAAAATGGCAAAATATATGGGAAAGAAATTACAAATTAACAAAGACAACTTCTTATAAACATATAAAATGTTCTACTGATGGCATTTACCACCTGCCAGGTGAGCCAAAATGTTCAAAAATATGTCTAGTAAATGTTGGAAATGTAACCAAAAATCTGGCATTTATTATCATCTATGGTGGTCTTGTGGTAAAGCAAAAGAAATTGGGCAAAAATACACATGTGGTTAGAAAGGATGTGAGGAAACGTAGATCTTAAACCTGAGCTTTTTAAAAAAAATTAGGTATAGTACCAGAAATAAAATGATAAATAAAGTGTATATGTAATATTGTATGTATTAACAGCAGTGAGGATTGTATTTGCACAGCATTGGAAAAATGAAGAAATACCACTAGATAAAAAGATAATTAGGAAGATATTGGACTGCGCAGAAATGGACAGACTTACATTGAAAAGATTAAACAGAAAGAAGATACGGAATACTGTTAGAATATTCATGATTGGGAGAGACATGATAACAAAGTCAGCAAATGAATAGGCATAGCAACAAGGTCAGCCAATGGGAGCTGAAACAGCTAGGGGCCAGGGTATGGTTTAACTGCAACCTTCTGAGTCTGTGTTGAGAACTGAAACTGAAACAAGACTGATCTGTCTGCTGAACTATGAAAGGAAACTAACCGTTCTTATAAAGCCCTTCATGGTATTGGACCTGGGTACTTGAGAGACTGCCTGCTGCCAATTACCTCCAATAGACTGATTAGATCCCACAGATTAGGCCTCCTCCGAATTCCATCCGCCGGCCAATGCCGACTGGCGACTACCCGGAGGAGAGCCTTCTCTGTGGCTGCTCCGACCCTCTGGAACGACCTCCCCGTGGAGATTCGAACCCTCACCACCCTCCAGGCCTTCCGCAAAGCCCTTAAAACCTGGCTATTCCGACAGGCCTGGGGCTAAAGAGCTTCTGCCCCCCCCCTCTCAAATGGTATGGTTGTTGTGTGCTTTTAAATTGTGTATTGTTCTGTTCGTCTTTTTATCCCTTGTCTGTACCCCTTCCCTGACTTGGATTGTGAGCTGCCCTGAGTCCCCTTGGGGAAAAGGGCGGCATATAAGTGCAATAAATTCAATTCAATTCAACTTCTCTCCTGCTTGTGTTCTGCTTGTAACTTCTACCATGTTGAAAGAATCTACTATTGGTATTGTACATTTATTCATCTATTATTATGTATATAAGGAAGTTAATGAATGCAGCTGAATCAGTTATCTGTGTGTGTTTTCTGGATTTGATTTTTCTGCAACAAACTCTGACAAATACCTCAAACATGGAATTTATTTTATCAATAGCTGGAAAAAAGAGGTAAAGATTAGGAATATAATTTGTATTGTTAAGCAAACAAAATAACCCAGACCACATGATGTTTATTAAGCACTAATGAAATGTAATAGTAGAAAATTATAAAAAATTTATACATACATACATTCATACATACATACATACATACATACATACATACATACATACATACGATTTCTGATTGGTCTATTCCTGTGATGGCAAACCTATGACACACATGCCACAGGTGGCACACGGAAGCCTCTCTGCTGGCATGCAAGTCCCAGCTGAGCTCCACCAAGCATGTGTCCAATACGAATAGGAACTGCCGCACAGAAGGAGATAGAGGTAAATCATAGAGAGGCAGGAAATGCATCACTGCACAATGGAGATGAATGCTAGAGAGGAATAAAGCTGCATACAAGGCTGACATAACTTCTGTAACAGCGTAGGCATGCACGGAGGGGGGGGAGCGCTGGATGTGTTTGCCCCCCTGCGCCCCATTTTTGGTCCCAGGATGCTTCAGGGAGGCCTGCTAGACCCCAAATGGGGTGTGGGGGACATCACACGTGCATGCACAGTGGGAGTGGGGCACACACATTGTAGTGTGTGTGTGTGTGTGTGTGTGTGTGTGTGTGTGCATGTAAAAAGGAGGACAAAAATCTTAGCCATCAATAGTCTATTCCTTCCCTACTTCCACATCCTCTCAATTTCCTGCTTCCAACTTTCTTCGCCCTTCCTCATTAAGTCTTCTCAATTTCTTCATTTCCTTTCTAACCTTGTATTGGACCCCAACAGTCAGGGTTTAATTCCTTGAGCAAATATTATCATTAATCCATTCAGAATCCTGCCCCCCCCTTTAGCTAGCCTTGCATAGCTCAACTCTGTCTTCTCTTATTATGAACTCAAGCTTGCTTTGGAGCCTTTGAGAAAATGAGGAGCTATAAAGTCACACTTAATGATCACACTGACTGGTAAACTTTCAGATCAACCACCGCTTTGTTCCTACAGAATATATGTTTGATCTTCAGATATTCACTGATATTCAAATTCCACAAGTTGATGCGCTGTCAATCTGTAAGCACCATCAACTATTATGATTAGTTCATATTAGTATATATTACACGATGACTTAGCAAGCAGAGCAACAGGCTGAGAATTTCTGGGCTTAGAAACTAAGCAGGCTCAATCCTGATTTATGCTTCCATGGGAGAAATCCAGGAACTATCAGTGCTGGTAGAAGCATCTGGACCCGTGGTGGGTTTCAAAAATTGTTCGAACCTACTCTGTGGGTGTGGCCTCCTTTGTGGGAGTGGCTTGCCGCCCATGTGACCGGATGGGAGTGGCTTGCCGCCCATGTGACCGGATATGAAGATGCCGACGACACTTGTCAGAACCACCTTAAATTACCTCACACACAGCACTGGCTTGCATAAGAATATGATGTAAACTTGTTTTTTAAAATGCATCTTTGGTTTGCGTTAAAACAACTTCAACACACGCAATGTTCTGATTGCACCACAAACGCAGTAGTCATCCTTACCTTTCACAGAGGCACTGGGTTTTATAAATATGACATGATAGTGTAGAATAATCATATCCAAGGACCAGTGGTGGGTTTCAAAAAAAATTGGAACCTCTTCTGTAGGTGTGGCCTGCTTTCCGGGTCCACTGGTGGAACTTCTTCTAACCGGTTCAGTAGATTTGATGAACCCGTTCTGCCGAATAGGTGTGAACTGATAGGAACCCACCTCTGATCTGGACAGTTTTCTCTCTGGTTGGAATGTAAATAAGATTGACGCTTGGATAATATTTTTTTAAAAGTCCTAAATAATTCAATGGCAAGCTAACATCTGCATGATTGCCCCAAACCCCTGTATGTTCATAGTTACATCATCACCAGAAATTGACTTGTCACCTAGGAGCCTTGATGGTGCAGTGGTTAGAATGGCTAACTCTTCCCACAGCCTGGAGTTCAATTCTGTTTAGTTCGAAGTTGATTCAGCCTTCCATCTTTCCAAAGTTGGTAAAATGAGGATGCAAATTGTTAGGACCATAGGCAGACATTGTAAACTGTTCGGAGAGGACTGTAAAAGCACTGTGAAGCGGTATGTGAATCTATTGCTATTGCTATTGACTTGTCTTTATTAAACATAAGAGACACAAAGAATATCTGCTCATTGTTAGGTCTCTAAATCAGGGGTGGGTTCTGGCAGGTACTACTTCAGGTTCACTCATGTGTATGCCACACATGCTCACACTTGATGCATGCTGTGCACCAGTGGTGGGATTCAGCCAGTCCGCACCTAGTCGGGAGAACTGGTTGTTAACTTTCCAAGCAGTTCAGAGAACCGGATGTTGGAAGAAATCTCCTTTTGCTTTTTCTCACTTTACAGGGCTACTTTACAAGGCAGGAAGGAAACATTCTGGTGTTGTTTCTAGCCTAATCTTTATTGCCCTGCTTACAGAAACTGCCTCTCTGGTTAACCCTCATTACATTGTAACAGCTAAGGCAAAGCGCCTATCAACCTGAGTAATGTTGAGTAGGCCATGCCCACATGAACACCAAGCCACACCCACCCAGCTGGTCATTAGGGCAGAGAACTAGTTGTTAAATTATTTGAATCCCACCACTGCTGTGCACGCATGTGCAGTACAATTAAAATTGTTCTGTGCATGTGCAGAATCAAAAAACAAGATGACGGCACCTATGGAGCTTCTATGAGAACAGGTTCGGGGGTGTGGCAGGTCTGGGTCGCTGTTGGTTCCAGTGACCCAAACCACTACCGGTTCAGCTGAACTGGTCCAAACTGGTAGGAACCCACCACTGGTCTAGATCCCCCTTCATGTTGTTGTTGTTAGTTGTGAAGTCGTGTCCAACCCATCACGCCCCATGGACAATATTCCTCCAGGCCTTCCTGTCCTCTACCATCCTCTGGAGTCCAATTAAGCTCACGCTGAATGCTTCAGTGATTCCATCCAGCCACCTCATTCTCTGCCAACCCCTTCTTCTTTTGCCCTCCATCTTTCCCAGCATGAGGCTCTTTTCCAGTGAGTCCTTTCTTCTCATTAGGTGGCCAAAGTATTTGAGCTTCCTCTTCAGGATTTGGCCTTCTAAAGAGCATCCCCCTTCATGAACATGCATAATTATGCTTCCCCAAGTTTTCTCTAGTTGGCTGGTATGTATTTGGGACTAGCTCAAATTCTCAGTACTTTGGTTGCAGATTACAGGTTATTCTGCTACCTATGGCAATGTGCAGATTCTCCTAATTTATGGCTATCATTTAGCAAGCAATTATGAGTAGTTTGGAGAACTGGCAAATGCTTGGCCTCGCCCTTCTGCCCCCGCCATTCCCTGTCCTATATTATCTTGCTTTTTAGCTCAGCTGATTTGTGGAGCAGAGCGGATTGCCGCACCTCAGCTGAAGTAAACAACAGCTCCGCTCATCAGCGCTGATATGGAGGGTGATCTTTGAGTGCTGTGCGCACACCCACAAAGTGCACTCCCGTGGTGGGATTCAGCCAGTTCACACCTATTCGGGAGAACTGGTTGGTAACTTTCTAAGTAGTTCAGAGAACCGATTGTTGGAAGAAATCTCCTTTTGTTTTTTTCCACTTTACAGGGCTAATCCTGTAAGGAAAGCAGGAAGGAAACATTCTAGTGTTGTTTCTAGCCTAATCTTTATTGACCTGCTTACAGAAACTGCCTCTCCGGTTAACCCTTATTACATTGTAACAACTAAGGCGAAGCGCCCATCGACCTGAGTGACCTTGAGTTGGCCACGCCCACCCAGTCACATGACCACCGAGCCCCACCTACCCAGATGGTCATTAGGGCAGACAACCGGTTGTTAAATTATTTGAATCCCACCACTGGCACACTCTCATAGAACTAGTAGGAAAAGATTTGGAATCCCACCACTTACTACTACAACATAAGAGCAACTTAAACAGATGGTGCCAATATCTCTTTAGGTTAAGTATCTCACATCATCACTGTGGGAAGGAGTTAAGCCTTGTTTTCTCCTCCTGTTATTTTATAGTAGAAAAAGGTCCAAATACTGTTATCACCTCACTGTCTGTGTGTGTTTCCTTGTTGGTCAAATGCTGTTTTCCATTGTGGTCAAAGCAATAGTTCTGTTTCTATCCAGAACGACAACAAAATCATTTAAAGAGAATTGCAGTCTCCGAAGCCTTTGCAAATGGCCTCCATAGATCTCTGGGCTTCACACAAAGCTGTCAGGAGGTTTGGCTGGAAGCATACACTTTCCAAAGAATACCTGCACAGAGACAAAATACGCCATGCATTTGGAGCACCAAGTAAAAATAAAATAAAAGCAAACATTTTGGTAAAAGTTGAAAAAAAGTGTTCCCTGGGGTTTTTATACAGCTTGCTTGCATTTTAGGAATACTGAATGGATTGTGTGCTTTCAAAGTATATTTTCTTTTCTTTCTGTAAATCAGATATATTTTTACGTTATTAGAGAAATAACGTCTCTAAAGGTAAAGGTTCCCCTCGCACATATGTGCTAGTAGTTCCTGATTCTAGGGAGCGATGTTCAACTCTGTTTCAAAGCCAAAGAGCCAGCACTGTCCAAAGATGTCTCTGTGGTCATGTGGCCGGCATGACTAAATGCCGAAGGCTCACGGAACGCTGTTCCCTTCCCACCAAAGGTGGTTCCTATTTTTCTACTTGCATTTTTATGTGCTTTCATACTGCTAGGTTGGCAGAAGCTGGGACAAGTAATGGGAGCTCGCTGCGTTACGTGGCACTAGGGATTCAAACCGCCGAACTGCCAACCTTTCTGTTGACAGTGGCTCTTAGCCACTGAGCCACCACATCCTACTGTCTCTACTGTGTTGATATTATGATCCTCAAGCATTTGCCAATATATCCATCTACCTTTCCATCCTTCCTTCCCTTCTTCTTTCGTTCCTTCCTTCCTTCCTTCCTTCCTTCCTTCCTTCCTTCTTTCTTTCCTTCCTTCCTTCCTTCCTTCCTTCTTCCTTCCTTCCTTCCTTCCTTCCTTCCTCCTTCCTTCCCTTCTTCCCTCCCTCCCTCCCTTCCCTCCAATAAACCTCAGTTAAGCTATCTTATACAAAATTCAGAGAACTCAATTGTGATATTGCTCAAATAACATTATTCTTCCACTGCACCGTTGGGTTTATTAATAGCCACCCCATAAACAATAAAACCTACCCGAGCATGAAATGCGTTTATGCGAATGTGCTCATTACCTTGGCATTAGAGTGCTGTGGATTTTTTGGTGCTTTTAACACCATTCATACTACAGCTGCCTTCTTCCTTCTTAAGCAAAAAAAAAAGACAATTGGAAAAAATGCACTAGGAAGGAAGTTTTTGACTGGATAATTTAAATCTAAATTAGCCAGTATAGAGTGAATGTTTGTGATGCCTTTTAAACACATGTTTATGCCAAACCTCCAACAGCACCAGCTCAAATAATCTTACTTTTATTCAAGATACACAATTATTACTGGATTTAGCAATAGTTAGACTTAGCAATAGCAATAGTTAGACTTATATACCGCTTCATAGGGCTTTCAGCCCTCTCTAAGCGGTTTACAGAGTCAGCATATTGCCCCCAACAACAATCCGGGTCCTCATTTTACCCACCTCGGAAGGATGGAAGGCTGAGTCAACCTTGAGCCTAGTGGGATTTGAACAGCCGAACTGCTGAACTGCGGTCAGCTGAAGTAGCCTGCAGTACTGCATTTAACCACTGCGCCACCTCGGCGCAGTGGTTAAATCAGATTAATGGAGTTGGAAAGGACCTTATACATCATCTAGTCCAACTCATCATCCAGCTCAAGCAAGAGACCCTACACCATTTCTGACAAATGGCAGTGCAGTCTCTTCTTGAAATTCCCAAGCTCCCACAACTTCTTAAAGCAACTTCTGCTCCATGGGTTGATTGTTCTCACTGTCAGAAAGTTCCTCCTTATTTCTAGGTTGAATCTCTCCTTGGTCAGTTTCCATCCATTGTTCCTTCTCTGGCCTTCGGGTGCTTTGGAAAATAGCTTGACCTCCTTCCTCTTTGTGGAAGCCCCTCAAATATTGGAACACTGCTATCATATCGAAATATTTACAGAACCATCACATCCTGGACCTAAATTGTTTCAATTCATACCCACAAAATGACACTATAGAACACTGCACACTAAGACAACTAGACACAAGAACAGTTTTTTTCCTGAACGCCATCACTCTGCTAAATAAATAATTCCCTCACCACTGTCAAACTATTCACTAAGGTTGCACTACTATTACTATTAGTCTTCTCATCGTTCCTATCACCCATGTCCTCCCACTTAGGACTGCATGAGTGTAACTTTGTTGCTTGTATCCCTACGATTTATATTGATTGTTTCCTGGTTCCTTATTTGTACCCTATGACTATCATTAAGTGCTGTATCTTATGATTCTTGACGAATGTATCTTGCCTTTTTATGTACACTGAGAGCATAGGCACCAAACACAAATTCCTTGTTTGTCCAATCACACTTGGCCAATAAATAATTCTATTCTATTCTATTCTATTCTATTCTATTCTATTCTATTCTATTCTATTCTATTCTTTCTATGCCTCCACTTTCTATGTCTCTTCACTAGACTAGCCATGCCCAATTCCTGTAACCGTTCTTTATATGTTTTAGTCTCCAGTCCCCTCATCATCCTGGTTGCTATTCTCTGCACTCTTTCTAGAGTCTCAACATCTTTTTTATAGTGTGGTGACCAAAACTGGATGCAGTACTCTAGGTGTGGTCTTACTAGGGCTTTATAGTCTTTTTTTTAAAGTAATCTTTATTAGTTATACATTTTTTAAGAGTAAAACATACAAATACAAATACAATTTTAAACATACAACCCCACCCCACCCCCCCGCGGTGACAGTCATTCACAGCCCAACTTTTTTTCCCTTCCTCATTGTTAGGTCTCTAAGCCACATCTTCTCATTACAAAATTCAGGGATCTATTACAATACCCATGTTCACTTTTAGTTCCCATTGCTAACAACTGCTATTTAACTTTCCCCATTTTAAGTCCCTGCTGTTCTCTTTGTCACCCACATATACCATAAGTTCCAGCTAAGATAATGTTCCGTTTCTCCTTTGTCCCTCAGCCAACCTGTCATTCTGTCCATTTCTGCACATTCGTAGATTTTTTTAATTATAGCATCTTCCGACGGTATGGTAGTGGATTTCCAGAATTGTGCATAAGTTATTCTTGCGGCCACAATTATATCTAGGCTCAAATGCCATATTGAATTGCTCATGTTTTCTGGTTTAATGCTTAGTAGAAGGTTCTCGGGTTTCCATTCCATGCTTGCCCCGGTAACCTCTTTTAGCCATTTTTGAATCCTTCTCCAGTATTTCATGGCCTCAGTACACGACCACCAAATATGGTAGAATGTGCCATCCTTTCTTCCACATTTCCAACACAGAGGGCTTTATAGTCTTATGATACAGACGAATACAGAACATTGCCTTTGTGGGAATGGAGAAGGTAACACTATGGGGAACAACGCTTCTTTTTGGTTTATATGAAAGCAACATTAAGACATTTTTCAGTACATGGATCTTACAAAATGTAGCCCACTGACTAGCTTCAAATGTTTGAGATTTCAAAGATACCACAGGCAGCCACCTTCTTCCTTCCCATTAACTAATAAGAGGGTGAGTTACTTTCTAGATTTGACCTGCAACTCCCAAAACATCTAGGCAAAGAATTCTTTGTGTCACATTCTCGCTCTCTCCTTCCCACCCCACGCTCCAGTTTCATTTGTCTTGAAAATGAAAAAGAACCCATCGGAGTAGCTCTTGAAAAAGGCTGCGCATAGTTTGAAAGGTAATTCTCCTGACATTTTGTCAGGATATGAAAGGCAGGACTTTGATTAACTCCATTGCTACTTCAGCTTCAAAAGTAGGTATCAGAGCGCTCACAGCTTACATCTTCAAGTGCTGCCATTTGCTGGTGCTGTGGAAAATGAGTCCTGAGGAAATAATAATAATAAGATTGACAGCCCAAATGGACCAGATCTTAAAAACACCTGAAAATGATGAATGGATGACAACTGGAAGGACATTTTTGATCCAAAAAGATAAAGAAAAACGAAAGGACCCTGGAAACTATAGGCCAATCAACTGTTTTCCAACAACATACAAGCTCCTTACTGGTATCATTGCAAACCAAATTTACGGATATTGGAAAGAAATAACTTGCTTCCTGTAGAACAGAAAGGATGCTGCAAAAATTCAAGAGGAACAAAGGACCAACTGCTGATTGACAAGCTAATCCTAAAGAATTCAAAGAAAAGACGAACCAACCTGTTCATGGCTTGGATAGACTATAAGAAAGCGTTGGATTCAGTTCCCTACAGCTGGATCAAGAAATGCCTGAAAATCTTTGGCATCAGCAGCAACATAGAAAAATTCATGGAAACTTCAATAAACCTCTGGAAAATGAAGCTTATAGCTAATGAAGAAGAACTGGGTGAAGTTGAAATTAAACGAGGCATTTTCCAGCATGATTCCTTTTCACCCCTACTAAATTTTGCACTTGGTGTACATGGATGATTTGAAGCTGTTTGGTAAAACAAAAGCTGAACTGAATTTATTAATTGAAAGCACAAAAGAATTTAGCCAAGACATTGGTATGCAGTTTGGAATTGACAAACGTGCAACAATGGCAACCAAAGCAGGCAAGGTCATAGAAGATGATGGAATGGAACTTGAGAATGAAGAAATGATAAAGGCAGTAAAACCGGAAGAAGGCTACAAGTACTTGGGGATTTTAGAGGCTTCTGACTTAATGTGTAATAAAGTCAAGGAATTAACTTCAGCCAAGTACATTTGATGAATTCGCAAGATATTAAAGTCCAAATTGAATGGAGGAAACATCATAAAAGCCATAAATACCTGGGCTATACCTGTGATTCAGTACTCTGCAGGAATAATTGACTGGATCCAGATAGAGTTGGACAATTTGGACAGAAAAACAAGGAAGCTTATGACATTGAATCATGCTTTGCACCCTAAAAGTGATGTTGACCAATTATATCTACCAAGAGCAGGGGGTGGTCGAGGATTCCTACAAGTAAAACAGACTGTGGAAGAAGAAAAACACAGCTTGAATGATTACATCCAGAAAAGTGAAGAACCAATGATTAAGGAAGTAAATAAAGGAGGCCTTTTAAAGGCAAGTAAGTCAAAAGCTGAATATAAGAAAGAAGTAATTGAGAAGCGAGCTGAAAATTGGAAAAACAAAGCTATGCACAGCCAATACTTGAAAAGTATTGAAGGCAAAGTTGACCAAAAGCTAACTTGGAACTGGTTAAGATCAGGAGCACTGAAAAAAGAAACAGAAGGCTTTATTTTGGCAGCTCAAGAACAAGCCTTAGCCACAAACTATATGAAAGCAAAAATTCAACATGTTATCACCAAGAGCAAATGTTGCCTCTGTAATGAGAAAGATGAGACAGTCGACCACTTGATCAGTGGGTGCAGCAAAATTTCACAAACTGACTACCTACAACGCCATGACTGTTGCGAAGATCATTCACTGGAAATTGTGCAAAAAGTTTGGATTTGAGTACAGCAAAAACCACTGGGACCATTAGAAGGTTTTAGAGAATAAGAAAGTCAAGATCTTGCAGGACTTCAGAATCCAGACTGAAAGGCACTTGGCCCACAACACACCTGACTTAACAATAGTTGAAAAGAAAAAGTATGGTTCATTGACATTGCAATACCTGGAGATGCACGAATTGAAGATAAACATCAAGAAAAAATTACAAAGTATCAGGATTTGCAAATTGAAGTTGAGCGACTGTGGAAAAAGAAATCATGTGTTGCCCCGATTGTAATTGGAGCCCTTGGAGCAATACCTAAAGGGCTACCTCACTATTTGAAATTTTAAATTTATCAGACTTGAACATTCTGATTCTACAAAAAACCACCCTACTTGGAACAGCTTATATCCTTCGATGTTACCTTAACAGTTCCTATGTCCTTGGTTAGGATTCGAGCTGCTGAGTTACCAACCAGCCCCAAAGGCTGTGAATCTCACCAAAGATTAACCATACAATAGTAATAGTAATAGTAATAATAATAACAACAACAACGGCAGCAGCAATAACAATAACAATAATCTGTCAATTCTCAACAAATGTTTTCTTCTCTTGCAAAAAGAAGCTTCTCTTTCTTGATCTCGTCTTTGAGCTGCTTGGCATCTTGGTTGAAAAATGCTTGGTGCTTTCTGTTACCTTTCTCTCCGGCTCTCTATGTCCTGGCCCACCAGCGGCCAACAGAGCTGGCAGCAGATTTGGACAGTGAGGAGGTTGGAGATGAACATGGGCTGGTCCTGGAGTCTGGGGAAGGCTTTGATGAGGCTTTGGCTTGTCTTGGGTGATTTCTCATCCCATCCAATGGAGAAACTGGAGGAAATAGGCTCTGCTAATGCATCTGATTTATTTTAGAGAGCCCAGCTACTGATACAAAATGTAACGTGCTTGCTGAAGAGGAAAAGAGCATTGGTCCTCTAACCTGTGATAGCTCTCCTGCGATTCTTTCAGAGATGAGCCTACATCAGCCTTTTCATTAGACCACAAATGTATCTGCAGGACAAGACTGATTAATACATTTTAGTCCTCTGAATGACAAGAGATTCCAACCAGCCATGACTAAAGAGCAGCCATAACCCTCTTAATTGCATAAAATAACCATCTTCATTAGGCCAACTTATCCTCTTGAATATACCCCTGGGAAGCAGTTCAATGACTGCAGAGCACAATTCCTTTCTTCTGGCAGCTTCTTAGGGAGACTTTAAATGTGATGCCATTTCCCGCCCTGCTTGAAAAGGACAGCGTCCCAGGCATGCTCCTGTTAAATTTAATCTCTCTGAGTAGGAAGGAAGGAAAAACTAAATTTGGAACAGGGCATGCCCGGGCTACATTGAAAGAAACTGAACAAAGCAAAGTGGGAAACTTCTAAAGGAATCAACAGGGCGCTGGTGTGTTCCCAGGTGCAATTCAAGGTGCTGGTTATTACCTTTAAAGCCCCACGTGGCCTGTGACCCGGTTACCTGAGGGGCCATCTTTTTCGGAGAGTCTCCATCCATACAATTCAATCCAGCAGATTGGGTGTGCTACCGATCTCATCAGCCAAAGAGTGTCAGTGGGTGGGAACTAGAAGATGGGTCTTCCCTGCTGTAGCCCCTGCTTTGTGGAATGGTCTCCCCTGGTAAATTAGAATGACTCCAACCCTGTTGGCTTTTCACAAGGCTCTACAAACTTTGTTATGTACTCAGACTTAGGGCCGGGGATGTGTTAAAAGCAGAGTAGAGAAGAAAATAGAGTAGGGGAGGGGAAGGGAGGGTAGAATGTAATGTAATGTGATGGGATGGGATGGGATGGAATGGAATGGAATGGAATGGAATGGAATAGAATAGAATAGAATAGAATAGAATAGAATAGAATAGAATAGAATAGAATAGAATAGAATAGAATAGAATAGAATAGAATAGAATAGAATAGAACAGCAGAGCAGAGCAGAGCAGAGCAGAGCAGAGCAGAACAGAGGAGTAGAGTAGAGTAGAGTAGAGTAGAGTAGAGTAAGCTAGGCTAGGTTAGGCTGGAATGGAATGGAATAGAATAGAATAGATTTAAGTATGAAAGACACCCAATGAATTCATCTCCAGTGCATAAGCTCTCAATGTAAAAGTTAAACAGCAAACTAATAATAATCATACTATGAAAGTAAAAATAATCATAATACTGATAGCAGTAAGAGAAGGTAGTGGAATAGATGAGAAGAATACATATAATACAGTCATATTATATGGGTAAATATAGACCTGAGACAGTACTGTGGGAATTGGATGTTCAGCAGAGTGATGGCATGAGGGAAAAAATGTCTCTGTGTCTAGTTGTTTTGGCATGAGATGCTTTATAGCGACATCCCGAGGGTATGAGTTTATTGGCTTTACTGCTAGCTGGTTAATTATCTTGGCTGCTGTATTAATTTATTTTCTGGATATTTATTGTTTTAAATTGTTTTATAATTTTAGAATTATAAGCTGCCCAAAGACATTTTGGTTGAGTTGGGTGGCTAGAGGAAAGAATGGATGGATGGATGGATGGATGGATGGATGGATGGATGGATGGATGGATGGATGATATATAGAATTATCCTATACTCTGGTAGGTCAGAAATTCCTATCAAACTATAAAGTGGCATGACCTGTTTCTTTGTTGATTTATAGCATGCTCACCTCCATTTCCCCCCATATCAACAACCCTCTGAGATGGATTGTCCTGTGAGATAGTGACAGGTTCAAAGTCACCCAAGGAACTTCCATAGTTGAGCATGAACTGGCTCCTACTTCTTCCTGATTTTAGTTCATCATGTCAACCATGCAGTTTTCCTCCCCCTTGAATGTCAGGAGTTATTCGAGAGGGCCAGGTATAGGCAATCTGAAGAATCTTTTAGATGATTACAAAATGGCAAGACAGTTGTGAATTGTGTGTATGTCAATCCCAGGGATGGAGAGAATTTTCTTCTGGTGGTGGCAGGCAAATGACTTGTCTACTGTTGAATAATTTGCACCTTTCCTTGGATGAGAAGGAAGGGGCCATACTGTATCTTACCCGCCCACCCAACCCTCAAAGAGCAAAATGTCTCTAACCAGTCATTTAAGTGGAATTAAGAGTTTAAAAACTGTAGATTTGGAAGAAAAGCATCTAGAAAATGACATGAAAGGGAGGAAGGATATTAAGGCTTTTTTGTTGTTGAAAATTAGGAAGAGTCCATCCAAGATGGACATCTTTTTTGTGAATTGAGTGCCCAACTTGATCTGTTGGAAGCCCAACTCAAATGATAAGAATGAGGCAGGACAAAAATGAAACCTGATCTGGCTCCATTTATGTTCTACTAGCTGATAAGCCAGTACTATCTGGGTATTTATTTATAGGGGGAAACTGTCCGGACCAAATGTAATTTCTAATGTTGAATTTTCCCCCTTACCAGAAGGAGCCCCCTTGTGGAGTACTGTGAAGCCATTACCATGGCAATTCCATTGTGCTGTACAGTAGAAGCCATTTTACAGCAGTGCAGTAGAAGCAATTTGAAAACACAACAGGCTGTATCGTTACAGAACACAAACCCTGAGGGGTGTTAGAGATGTCTTATCCCCACAGTATTTGTTTCCAGAGAGTAAGTCATCTGTGTACCAAGTTTGGTTGAAATTGCTCAAGGCGTTCCAGGGTTATGCTGGAAAACACACAGACACACACACACACACACACACACACACAGCCATTTTTATATAGAGAGAAAATTGTAATTAAACAGAGTCAATAGTGAGTATTCCTCGATCAGGGAGTTAATAATGTTTTTGCTGCAGTTACCGTAGATTAAAACATTCAATGATGAACCAATGTTTGGAGGCTTCTGGGATTTACATTTGAGGCTTTGGTCACCCCTAGGAGCCCTGGGTTTAGGATATGTACCTATAGTTTAGAAACTTAACTGGAGTTTTAATTTAGCTTCTAATTGCTAAATATTTTTTAATAAAAAGGCAAACTTTAGTAGTCATAGGAATCTTTTTTTTCTCCAAAAAAATTCAATCCAATTAACTGTCCCAGAATTCCCCATTTTTGTTGCAGAAAGCAACCTGCAGTTTATTGTTCACAGAAGTCTTACAGATCCAACAACAATTAAGGGCCTTGGTGGCACAGTGGTTAGAGTGCAGTACTGCAGACTACTTCTGCTGACTCCCAGCTGCATGCAATTTGGCAGTTCAAATCTCACCAGGCTCAAGGTTGACTCAGCCTTCCATCCTTCCGAGGTGGGTAAAACGAGGACCCAGATTGTTGGGGGCACTGTGTAAAACTGCTTATAGAGGGCTGTAAATCACTGTAAAGTGATATATAAGTGCTATTGCTATCAATTCCTTGACTCCTGAAATTCCCCAGTAGCCCAAAAGGAACTCCCTGAATGAGCAGGTCCCACACTTTGTGACCATAGAAAAAGAGCAGGCAGAGCTGGGGAGATGGCGTCAAGCATGTCAACAGCTTAGAGTTATTACATTGCCACAAACAGCCCAGGTCAAATCCCTCTTGAACTCTGTTGACCCTAATATGGAGCTGATTTAATATTGAACTTTACTTGACTAAATTCTTGTACATATTGTATGAACAATAAATCATCTGAACTGCAATTTAGCATAAGGTCCTGATCCTTTGTGCATGACATTGTGAAAGGCAATTTTGAAAGGGGATTCATTTCCAGTTAGGAATGCCAAACCTCTCCGCCCCCCCCCCGCCCCCCCCAAAAAGGCTGATTTTTTTCTCCTCTTAAAAGTGTTCTGAGGACAAACTTCAGATTCTGAATTTTATTCCTTAAGCCCCTAAGCTTCTCCTTAGCATAAATCAAAATGTTTGGCACATTGCAGTGATATCATAACATGCTTCAATGCTTTGTCCTTCCAGAGGATTCTTTCACTCTCTCCTTTTTTCATTTGTTTTTCCAACTTAGATCCTCTCACATCCTGGACACAAACTGTTTTAACTTCTCCTCTCAAGACACCACTATAGAGCATTGCATGCCAAAACAACTAGACACAAATGTAGTTTTTTCCCCCATGCCATCACTCTGTTAAACACCTATTTCCCACAACACTTCTCTTATGCCTACATATATTTACACATATAGTAGGTCTGCATCAGTGGTGGGTTTCAAAAATTGTTCGAACCTACTCTGTGGGTGTGGCCTCCTTTGTGGGAGTGGCTTGCCGCCTATGTGACCGGATGGGAGTGGCTTGCCGCCCATGTGACCGGATATGAAGATGCCGACGACACTTGTCAGAACCACCTTAAATTACCTCACACACAGCACTGGCATGCATAAGAATATGATGTAAACTTGTTTTTTGAAAGGCATCTTTAGTTTGCGTTAAAACAACTTCAACACACGCAATGTTCTGATTGCACCACAAACGCAGTAGCCATCCTTACCTTTCACAGAGGCACTGAGTTTAATAAATATGAGCATGATAGTGTAGAATAATCATATCCAAGGACCAGTGGTGGGCTTCAAAAATTTTGGAACCTCTTCTATAGGTGTGGCCTGCTTTCCGGGTCCACTGGTGGAACTTCTTCTAACCGGTTCGGTAGATTTGACCAACCGGTTCTACCAAATAGGTGCGAACTGGTAGGAACCCACCTCTGGTCTGCATTATTTTTATTCTTCTCATCTATTCCACTACTTTCTATCATCATCATCATCATCATCATCATCATCATCATCATCATCATCATCATATTAATATTGTCATTATTCTTATTACTTTGTTGTTTTCTATGTATACTGACATACTGATGGTTTATTCACCAAAGACAAATTCCTTGTGTGTCTATCACATTTGGTGAATATTCTGTTCTGTTCTGTTCCATTCCATCCCGTTCAGTCCCATCCTCACTCTGCTAACTCCCACAGGTCAGGGGTGAAATGCTACCAGTTTGGACAGGTTCACTCAAAACATTTTTCAGGTAAAAATGCTACGTGAGCCAGTAGCATTTTTACTACATTTTTAAAAAAATGAAACCGGTTCGGGCAAACCAGTTTTTCCAACGATCAGCTGTGACACACAATTTATATTAGCTAGAAAGCAGGATTTCCAACTTTCTAGCTAATCTAAATCACGTGACACAGTGGATTCCACCCCACCCCACCCCCTTGCTGTTCTCTTACCTTTGCAGCAATGGTAGGATTCAGCCAGTTTGCACCTATCCAGGAGAACCGGTTCTTAAGTTTCTAAGAGGTTCACATAACCGGTTGTTGGAATAAATCTTATTTTGGTTTTTTTCCGCTTTACAGGGCTAATCCTGTAAGGAAGGCAGGAAGGAAACATTCTGGTGTTGTTTCTAGCTTAATTTTTATTGCCCTGCTCACAGAAACTGCCTCTCCGGTTAACCCTTATTACATTGTAACAGATAAGGCAAAGTGCCCATCGACCTGAGTAATGTTGAGTTGGCCACGCCCACATGGTCACATGACCAGTAAATCCCGCCTACCCACCTGGTCATTAGGACAGAGAACCGGTTGGTAAATTATTTGAATCCCACCACTGCTTTGCAGGCACTTGGTAGCAGACTCAGACCAACCGCCTGGACATCATCATGTCCGTTTTTGATGCTCTGTACATGCACAGGAGGTCCTGCACCTGCATGGAGGTGGCGGGTGTGAGAGGGTACACTCACATTGCTACTAAACCAATAGCAAAGGTAAGTGGATTTCACCCCTGCCACAGGTGTGTCTTTTGCCTAACAATAGCAATAGCAGTTAGACTTATATGCCGCTTCATAGGGCTTTCAGCCCTCTCTAAGCGGTTTACAGAGTCAGCGTATCGCCCCCCACAGTCTGGGTCCTCATTTCACCCACCTCGGAAGGATGGAAGGCTGAGTCAACCTTGAGCCGGTGAGATTAGAACCGCTGAACTGCAGATAACAGTCAGCTGAAGTGGTCTGCAGTACTGCACCCTAGCCACTGCGCCACCTCGGCTCTTAAGTATCCATGTAGTAGGGCTGTATTGCTATAATCCTTCTCGTCTTCTCATCTTTCCCACCTTCTGATCTCCTCACCTCTCTCATCTCTTTTTCACCTCTCACCTTTCCTACTACCTTCTCCTATTGGTATATTATGATTCATCAATTGTTGTTTGTAACTTATGATTTCTGATTGCATCTTATGATTTATGGCTTATCACTTTGTTGTTGTATGTATGCATGAATGTACACTGAGAGCTTATGCACTAGAGACAAATTTCTTGTGTGTCCAATCATACTTGGCCAATAAATAATTCTAATTTATTCTTCAAAATATTAGCCTGTAGTGATATCCTATGGAAATGCAGAAACTGCATCCCCCCCCTACTTTTCTGGGTGCTTCTATTTACTACTGCATGAATTTAGGGCACGGTTACCCACTCGACTATGTAGAAGAAATTACATATTCACAAAAGGTGCATACCTAGGCAGAACAACAATAATAAAGATATCCGCCTTCATTTGGCATGTAATAAAACATAATAGTTTTGTCTTCCAGTTTAGCATGCAACCTTCCCGAGCAATTTCATTGAGACCGGTGGAGAAATTGTTCTTTGGCAGCGCTATCGAAAATAAAGTCAAAGTGACATTTTTCAACAAGAACACATTGTCGACTCCTTTGTCTCGCCTTTTCAATTCAGCTTTGTTACATCTTTTGTTTCTTTGATGCCTGGAATATTGCACCATTTGGCTTTAAAACCCACATTAGAAGAGCATTAATTAAAGGCAAGCACAGCGCAATGGAGACACTGTTAAAATTATGCTTGAAGGTACAATGTAATTAATTTTGTACAAGCGAAACATAAAAGAGATCGGATGAGACCAGGGGAAACAGCGGCATATCTTCACAAAATGATAATGAGAAATACAACTGCAGATTAGACACAATATGAAAGGACATATGGACTAATTAGACTTCAAGGGAAAGAGTCAAAATAAAAGGGGAACCTGCTAAGTGTTCATCAAAATTAAAATTTGTGTGTTTGTGTGTGTGTGTGTGTGTATTACACACACAGAGAAAGAGTATGAAAACTAACAAGCTATTAAGTACAAGTAGGCCTCAACTTATGACCCCAATTGAGAGTAGCTTTTCTGTTGTTAAACAAGGTAGTTCTTAAATGAACCATGGCTTGTTATGCAAGCTTTTTTGCCTTAATTGTTAAGGGAATGTGTGTGTATACATACCAGTGGTGGGTTGCAGGCGGTATGCCTCGGTACGGGCATACCAGAGCGTGCCCGGAGCACTGGATACCGTTCCGGTACGGTGCTCTGGAGGGCCCACCCGCCCGCCTGAGCTCCTTACTGGTACTTTAAGTCTTTGGTGCTTCCACGCATGGCACATACAGCGCCTATGCAATGCTCTGCTGAGCAGCTGGCGCATTGTGGAGGCTCACAGAGGCGCTAAGACACATGTGCGTGGTGCACACGCCCATGTGGATGCCGCCAGGTTGGAACGGGATCCGGACCCCACTACTAGTGTATACATACATACATACACACACACACAAACACACACACACACAAACACACTACTGGTTTAGAGATATACACTGCATTTCCTTTCATGCACAATTTTCCCTATCTTTGTATATGAAATCTCTCACTATGGATATTTACTGTAGAAGACTGAAGTTATGTCAATGTTTTCTTCAATTTATCCTTTGAAAATTTAAATTCATTTTTTTCAGGGCAGTTCTTCTGAATAGAATAGAATAGAATAACAAAGTTGGAAGGGACCTTGGAGGTCTTCTAGTCCAAAAACTCTATATCATTTCAGACAAATAGTTGTCCAATCTCTTCTTAGAAACCTCCAACTTCTGGAGGAAAGCCATTTCACTGATTAATTGTTCTCACTGTCAGGAAATTTCTCCTTGGTTCTAGGTTGCTTCTCTCCTTGTTTAGTTTCCACCCATTGCTTCTTCTCCTGCCCTCAGGTCCTTTGGAGCATAGCTTGACTCCTTCTTCTTTCATACCTATAATTGAATTGTCAACCGTGAGCAACAAATATTCACCTTTATTGATAATTGAATTTGAAATTCAATTTCCAAAGTATAAATTACAGTTTATGTAGGTTCATATTTAGTACAATATAGTATTGAAAATAAGATACAAAAATATGTTAGGGGAGCTTGTATATGTTGTGGTTTTTTTTTTTTTTTTTTTTTTTTTTGCACATTACCATTAAATGGGTATATTCCTATAAAGGCATTTAAAAGGAAATAATCTATGTAGAATCTGAAAACATGAGAAAATAATATAAAAATCAGCATTCCAGAAGAATATAACCATTTTTAAAATCACAATGACAAAAAAGTATATTCTTAGGGGGGAAAAGAAAAACTGGGGGACATAAAAATTGATAGATTTGACTATCTTTACCTTTAAGAACTCTTTAAGATCAAAAAGGAAGTTTAGAATTTTGGGGGGCTGAGGATAGGACAGTCCTCAAACTTTGAAACCTCTGAAACTTGTACATCCATGTACATATTTCCATTCCTATAAAGAAGTATTTAAACTAAATTTAAAAATATCTCAGAGTAGGAAATGCATTTTTTCTGCTGTGATACATTACCATTTACATCATACATGTACTCTTGAAATCCGGCCCTCTCAATTCCTGGAAAATAGATGGGGAAGAAACTGAGGTAGTGACAGATTTTATTTTCCTGGGCTCCAAGGTCACTGCAGATGGGGACCGCAGCCAAGAAATTAAAAGACGCTTCCTCCTGGGGAGGAAAGCTATGGCAAATCTAGACAGCATACTAAAAAGCAGAGACATCACCCTGCCAACAAATGTGCCTATAGTCAAGGCTACGGTTTTCCCAGTTGAAATGTATGGTTGTGAAAGTTGAGCTGTAAGAAAGGCTGAGCGCCAAAGAATTGAGGCCTTTGAACTAGGGTGCTGGAGAAGACTTCTTCAAGTCCCTTAGACTACAAGGCGATCAAACCAGTCTATCCTAGGGGAGATTAACCCTGACTGCTCTTTAGAAGGCCAGATCCTGAAGATGAAACTTAAATACTTTGGCCACCTAATGAGAAGGAATGACTCCCTGGAGAAGAACCTAATGGGGATGAAAGCTATGGCAAATCTAAATAGCAGAGACATTGCCCTGCCAACAAAAGTGTGTATAGTCAAGGTTATGGTTTTCCCAGTTTAAATGTATGGCTGTGAAAGTTGGACCATAAGAAAGGCTGAGTGCCAAAGAATTGAAGCCTTTGAATTTTGATGCTGGAGAAGACTCTTGCAAGTCCCTTGGACTACAAGGCAATCACACTGGTCAGTCCTAGAGGAGAGCAACCCTGACTGCTCTTTAGAATGCCAGATCCTGAAGATGAAACTCAAATACTTTGGCCACCTAATGAGAAGGAAGGACTCACTGGAGAAGAGCCTCATGCTGGGAATGATTGAGAGCAAATGAAGAACAGAAAATGAGGTGGCTGGATGGAGTCACTGACTCAGTAAGTGTGAGACTCCGGGGGATGGTGGAGGACAGGAAAACCTAGAGGAACGTTGTCCCTAGGGGTCAGACATGACTTCACAACTAACAACAACTCTTGAAATAGATGTTTTCCCCCCCCATAATTAGATATTTTTCACTACTTTCCAGAGACTTGCATTCATAGTTCTATTTTGCAGCAGAAAGAAAACTACTCCTTTGAAATGGATATGAATACAACTCTAACGAGCACCAGAGGTTGTCCTGAATCAATGGTGTCTTAAATTCATGTCCAGATCTCAACATTGTGGTGGTGATATCTCTCGTTACAATGAGGGATTATTTGTCAGCCTGAAGAAGCTTCTTGGATGAGAAGCGAAACATCTTCAAAAGAAAAAACCCACAAGAAAGTCCAGTTGCCTCCTGAAAAAGCACCTTTGGGACTGCATGTCTAAAGGAATTGTACATTATATCCAAAACTAATCTTGGGGCTTACCTCCCCTAATTTATACTCCTTGCAGACAGCTGGTCATTTGCATTCTTTTAGTGGGTTACTGAAGCTCTTGAAGGTTTATCTGTGTCCTCAGAGTCACCTGAGTGGTGCTCCTGGACCAGTGGTGGGTTTCAAATTTTTTTAGAACCTCTTTTGTAGGTGTGGCCTGCTTTGTGGGAGTGGCTTGCCAACCATGTGACTGGATGGGAGTGGCTTGCCAGCCATGTCACTTGGTGGGCGTGGCCAACTTGTAAAATGTGGTGAAACTCACTTAACAACGCTCTTGCTTAGCAACCAAATGCTGGCTCAGAAACCCTGGCATTTGAAGCATGCAAGTCTTAAAGCTATGAAGTGACAAGACCCTTGCACCCCTAACCCTTTAGGGGAAAAAAAAACCAGGTGTGTTCAAACTTGACAGGTTAAAGACTTGTGGACTTCAATTCCCAGAATTCCTCCTCTCCCTCTTCATCTTGATGATGTGCAGACGGGAGGGGGGAGGGAACTGGAACAGGTTCTAAATGGAACTGTAGATTTGTGGAACCTCTTCTATAGAAGAGGTTAGAACTGGCAGGAACCCACTTCTGTCCTGGACCCTGTAGTCTGTAATTTTTTTCTCCTCTAGAAATCTATTCCTACATGTACACCAATCAAGGGTGTTCATTGTATAGCTAAATGTCTGTAGAGATTCTCAGTAATCCAGGGCATGGATCCTTCTATTCCCCACTATCTTGTTAGAACTGAAGAAACCTCTTGGATGAGAAGAGAAATGTCTTCAAAAGGAAAAAAACAAGAAAGTCCAGTTGCTTCCTGAAAATGCATCTTTAGGACAACCATGACCTGGATGACTGAGAATCACTACAGACTTTTAGACAGACAATTTGAGATGAACACCCTTAGAATGATGTGGCAATAGGAATGGATTTCCAGAGGAGATAAAATTAATTCCTGTACAGACTACAGGAACCAGGAGCACCACTCAGGTGACCCTCAGGACACAGATAAACCTCCAAGTGCTTCAACGACCCTCTAAAAGGCTGCAAATGACCAGCTGTCTGCAAGGAGTATAAATCCTTCCATTCCCCACTATCCTGTCAGAGTTGAAGAAGCTTCTTGGATGAGAAGTGAAACACCTTCAAAAGAAAAAAAACAAGAAAATCCAGTTGCCTCCTAAAAAAGCACCTTTGGGACTGCATGTCTAAAGGAATTGTACATTATATCCAGAACTAATCTTGGTGTTTACCCTCCTCTAATGAGAAATTTACTCTAGTGCAGTTAATTCATTTTTTTAAGCCAGTGATAACACTTCCCATGATGTTCTGTCAACATGGATGGAGTATATAGTTCAGTCCTAATGAGAGACAAGCCTATCCCACAATAAAAACCTCTCTCATTAGAAGAATGCAGCACTCTTCAGCGTAAAGTGTACTTCAACCTGTCTTCAATCCCATGGGACTAGGCATTCAAACATGTTATCCAGTCTTAATTATACTGCACAATTACTGTCATTGTGCACGGCGATGTGCCTAATTACCCACTGCTATTCACAATTATCTAATCCATGCATCCTGTCACGGTTGCAAAGGCGGTAAATTCCGTGTTTCTAAGAACAGCTACAGGCTGGATGGGTTTCAACATTTGGAAGAGAAAGGCTTGTCAACCGATAGTTGTCCTATTTCTGGATTCAGTTGTACAACTTGACTCTTTATTTCCACGTTCTTGCTGAAATAGCAAATGTCTTAATCAATGCTTTCATTGGATGGCAGATGTTTCCTGCATGCTCTGGACTCAGGGTTAAATATTTGGCCGCTTTCCTTTGATGCTGATTTTATAACGATGTAACTTTTAATTATCATTTGTCTTTCTTGTCCTAAGAAGAACATGATGCTTTTAGGTGGTTACTTGTATTAGAAGACATGATGAAAGAGTTCAACAAAATGTCTCCCCACTGCGGATAAAGGAAAAAAAAGTTGTTGATGGTTTTTAATATAGCTGAGCCTTGGTGAATTCATGTCCATGTTATTTTGTTGGCAACAATACATTGTGTGTTTTCCTGAAGCCTGAAGCCCTGGAATTTTCAGAAGGACTCTCATCCAAATACCAATAAGATTTAACTCTGTTTAACTTCTTAGGATGAGAGTGAGGGTGATCAATTCCTGCTGTTAATCTTTGGAGGGATGGATGAACAGATTTAACAGATTAACAGAGTTGGAAGGGACCTTGTAGATTATCTAGTCCAACCCCCTGCCCAAGCAGGACATTTTATATCATTTCTCACAAATGGCACTCCAATCTCTTCTTGAAGGCCTCCAGTGATGAAGCTCCCACAACTTCTGAAGGCAAGCTGTTCCATTGGTTGATTGTTCTCACTGTCAGAAAATCTCTCCTTATTTCTAGGTTGAATCTCTCCTTGGTCAGTTCCCATCCATTATTACTTGTCTGGCCTTAAGGTGCTTTGAAAAATAGATTGACTCACCCCCTCCTCTCTGTGGCAGCCCCTCAAATATTGGAACACGGCTATCATGTATCTTCTAGTCCTTCACTAGACTAGCCATGCCCAGTTCCTGCAACTGTTCTTCATATGTTTTAGTCTCCAGTCTCTTAATCATCCTGGTTGCTCTTCTCTGCACTCTTTCTAGAGTTTCAACATCTTTTTTATAGTGTGGTGACCAAAATTGGATGAAATATGATGAATGGGTGGGTTTATTTATTTGAATCATATGGACGTCCATCTCAAATACATGATTCCAGATGGCTAACTGGAGGTACTCCTGAACTTACAACCATTCATTTAAGGACTATTCAATGGCATTAAAACATGACTTATGGCCAGTCCTCACACTTACAACATTGTTGCAACATCCCCATGGTCACATGATCCAAATTCAGGTGCTTGGCAACTGGCCTGTATTTATGGGGATTGTATCCAGAATCATTTGATCACCATTTCCCAGCCAGCTTCTGACAAACGAAGTGAATGGGGATTTGAATTTGAATTTAACCATCACTCGACTGCAGTGATGAAATTAACCATCATGGCAAAACTAGATTGTAAAATTGGACATGATTCAATCATCTTGCTTAGTAATGAAAATTCTGGTCCCAATTGTGATCGTAAGTTGAGGGCTAACATGCTCTACATGGGGCTGCCCTTGAAGAGTGTTCGAAGACTCCAGCTGGCCCAGAACGCAGCCGCGCGAGCAATCGTGGGTGCACCCAGGTACACCCACGTTACACCTATCCTCCGCGAGCTGCACTGGTTACCCATTAGTCTCCGGATCCGCTTCAAGGTGCTGGTCGCTACCTATAAAGCCCTTCATGGCATCGGACCTGGGTACCTGAGAGACCGCCTCCTGCCGATCACTTCCCATAGACCGATTAGATCACACAGGTTAGGTCTCCTCCGGATTCCATCGGCCAGCCAATGTCGGCTGGCGACTCCCCGGGGGAGAGCCTTCTCTGTTGCAGCTCCGGCCCTCTGGAACGATCTCCCTGTGGAGATCCGGACCCTTGCTACCCTCCCGGCCTTCCGCAAAGCCGTTAAGTCCTGGCTGCTCCAGCAGGCCGGGGGGCTTTTGAAATATCCAGCCCCTCGGAAATTGTGACTGTTGTATATTTTAATATGTTGTTTGTGTATTATCCCCCCTCCCTTGTCTTATTGTAAGCCGCCCGGAGTCCTTCGGGAGTGGGTGGCATACAAATCAATAAAACTCTAACTCTAACTCTAACTATGCATTTAAAATAATAAAACCATTTATGAAGTACAGGCAGTCCTTATGACCACAATTGAGCCCAGAATTTTTGTTACTAAGGAAGATAATTGAATCAGAAGGCACAATGGGGAAAACATTTCGCAACACAGAGTTTTCCCAGAGACAGGTCTGGATTAAGAGATTACTGTCAGGGTTCCAAGCAACACCCCCAACGAAAGAAGTCTCCGAGGCTTCAGTTTCCTCAAAGTTCCACTTTATTAGAAGCTTCATCATATTGGCACATCTGGGAAAACCCGAATCTGAAAGCTTCCAGGTTTTCCCCACCCAAGTAAAAGTTCAAGTCCCTGCCCAGCACCTACATGTCCATCACATGGTCCAATCAGGCACCATCCAAAACTGAAGATGCCTCCCAGTCACCTCATTGCAGCTGCAGGGCAAAATGTCCTTGACTGTCTGAGAAAAGAATGTTATTTTAACTATATATGACCCACACACTGTATAATTCCCCCTCCCATTTTCCCACAGTAGAAAATGTGGCAGGCCTGAAGGCCCAATTGTAATAGATGGCTTCCAGGTCTGACAATTACCCAGCCCCAGAATGGATGGAGGAGAGAGAAAGAAGTTCAGGATAGACAAATCCTAAGATATTTCAGGGTACATCTAGTAGGTTAGAAGCATACAGCTTAGATTGGATAGAGATAGCGTAACTATCATGGCCAATGTACTGCTAATCTCATCTTTAGATAATTGCAATCTGGGACTCTCTTGAGTTACATCTGAAACAGAATAATATGGTCAGGTAACTCAGCTAACCATGTTAAATAATTTGTCTCAAATTAAAACTATTATCCTAGCTATTAATTAGCTGATCAATTGGGGACTGGAATTTGCAACTCACTTCTCATCCATTTCCATCCACTTCCCAAAAAACTTCCCTAAAGCTACAAATTTGCGTGATTATTTGAGTTCTAATCATCACCATAAACTCACACTCAAATTTTCTGAATGATAAACAAAGAATTATATCTCTCCCCCACCCCATAAAATATATAAAGCTTCATGGCTTGAAAAAGTACGAACATTTTAAAAAAAAAATACACCAGTTCTCCTAAAATTGTGTTAATTTTTCATGTTATTACTTGGGGTGAAAGGATGTAATTAATTTACTCAATATATAACAACAGTGATCTGTGACTGGCAATATTTACAAATGATTCCCATTTATGAATCCTACCTGTTATTTATCACAACTCAACCTTGGAGATGTTGCTTTTCAAAGTGACACAAAACAAATGCTGTAAGGATACACCTGAACTGAACAGTCCTTCGGGATTGGGCGGCATATAAATATATTCAATAAATAAATAATATTTAATAAATAAAATAACAATCTGTTGAAAACCTCTTTATGAAATTATTAATTAACCACAAGCTCACCAAGTAGTGGGAACCTGTAGTAGTATAGCAACTGGTTTTTAGATGCAGTCTCACAGTGTAACCCATCTATCCATAGTTCCCAGCATCTTCTTTGAGATGAAATGGAATCTGACCAGGAGTGTCAAGGCCCAAATTAAGGATCAGGATCAAAGGCAGCTTATTAGGAAAGACTAGAAACACAAAGATAATTGGAAAAAAAATCCACTGTCTTGACTATGAAATGCTTCCCCCGGTATTACAATACAATTCAATAGCAGAGTTGGAAGGGACCTTGGAGGTCTTCTAGTCCAACCCCCTGCCTAGACAGGAAATCCTATACCATTTCAGACAAATGGCTATCCAACATCTTCTTAAAGACTTCCAGTGTTGGAGCATTCACAACTTCTGGAGGCAAGCTGCTCCAGTGATTAATTGTTCTATTGTCAGAGCTGAAACCAAATTTAGGTGACTGTCATGCTCAACTAAACATTTATCTTCATGCCAAGCTTTGGGATCAACTTCTGCTCCTGTCTCATTGGATGGGTTTGTAATTGTAGCTATCATAGTCCCCTTTTATTATTATAACATTTGTCATTTTGTGTGAGTGTTTTGGTTGCATTATATCTAGGAGGACATGGCTCAAGGGTCCATATCTCCTGTGGATGATTGGTTGGATACATACAGTAAATAGATGTCCATCTCTGTCTCCCTTGAGTTGACTTTAGATCTCAGTGACTACAGAGATACTGGCATGTTTTAGGGACAAATATATAGAGGTTTACTATTGTCATCTTCCAAGATGCTGCTTTCACTTCTCAGCCTACCCTATAGCCCTGAGATTCCTGATGCTTCCCATCCAAACATTAACCAACCCTGTCTCAATTTAGCATGTCAAAATCAGATAAGTCCGTATGGTTTGCCAACTCTCCATCTACCGTCCCTTAGGACAATAAGGCGGTGAAATATTTTTAGTCAGTAATATAATTCCATTTCAAGAATCTGTCCCTTTGGTTATCTCCCTTGCTCACACAGGATTTTGTTCGCTAGTTTGTTAGTTATAGGAACAGCACTGTGAACTTCGTTCGGCATTTAATTAATTTTGGCTTGAAAGCTCCATATCAAAACTTTGGTATTTCTTAGTGAAATTCTAATTCTGCTTTTAGCAACAAAGTGTGGTCTTGTTATGGAATTTTTGATCAGCTTCACAGCAACAACTAAAGATTTATAAGTCCCAGAGAGAGAACGGCGAGCTTGTTTTGAATGAGGCAATCGGTAACTGTAAAAACAGCAAACTCCTTGGAAACTGAGGTTATAATATCATGGGGGAGCAAATGGAGGAGATTTGCAAATGACACATCTGCCCAGTGCAATATGTAAACTTATGGACATCTAAGTGACTTCCTAACCTGCAGAGCAAAAATGAAAACACCTTCTAAATAGAAACAGGAGTTGTGTGGCTATTGCCTTGATGGAATTGTTGTAAATAGCCAAGTGATACATGTCTTAATTCAAACCTTCAAGAAGCAAAGAAGGAATGGCTGTCATGTAGTCCCTGCTTTGCTTCCAATGTGGTTATAATGTTGAGTTTGAACATGAACTCCAAATCCATCTTTTAAAGCACAGAATAATCACTATTACTGTAGGATGTAAACAAGTTCAGGCAGAAGAGTGGCAGCTACATACATAACTTGCATCAAGTTGCGTCGATCGTAGAGTTCTTCAGCTCTAGAGCCACAATTCAGCAGTGGGTATGGCTCTGAAGGTTGATCAGTGTGGTCTACTGGCAGGGTTATCCCACTGCTGGTTATGGGGATCTTCAGACTTACAGCCATGAGGTTGATCAGGATGATCTATTGGCAGAGTGATCCAGTGTTTGCCATGGGGATTTTCAGAGCTACAGCCATGATTCAGCAGGAGATGTTGAATATACTGAAGCTCTGAAGGTTGATCAGGGATACTGGCAGGGTGACCCCCTGCTGGTTATCTTCAGACCTACAGCAATTCAACAGAAATTGTTCAATATAGCTATGAAGGTCGATCAGAGTGATGTTAATGTTAAGGTTTTATAATTATATGTGTTTAATGTGTCTGTGTATTTTGCTGTGCATTATTGTTTATTGTTGCTGACTGCAACAATACAATACAGTAACGTGACTGCACTTGTATACTGTTGCTCTTTAATTTCACTGTAAAAATAGGACAAGCTGAATATATTAATAGATAGTAGAAATACACCGAAGGGAGGAGTAGAGGGATAGAAGAAAGAGGGGTAGAGAGTGTGGGAGAGAGGATGGGAGGGAGGGTGAGATGGAAGGGAGGGAGTGTACTGGGAGAGAGGAGTGGGGGAGGGGGAGGGGAAGTAGGGTAGAGGGGAATGTTGGAGGGAAGATGGAAAGTTGGAGGGGGGCGAAAGAAAGGGTGTATGGAGGATCAAAGAGGTACATTGGGTTTCTATTTTGGAGGGTATTGTTGACAAGAGGAATGGCTGCGTTTATTATTTATTGTTATATGGCCCCGGTTATGCACAGTATATATGTGACTGTACGAAATGAAAATGGAAAATTAAAAACACATTTACAAGGGGGGGGGAAGTTACACAATATATTTGCCACCTCAATCAACTAAATAGACAGCCCAACAAAGATTCCTGGTTTGAATACCAGTCATCTCATAGTATGCGTGCAACGTACTGCAACACAAGTCACTGAAAATCTAAAGGGCGTCAATGTGCAAATTGTCTAGGGACCCCAAAACCCATTATAGCGATCCCAGCAGAAAAGAGACTGGCTGAAAAGTCACACGTATTAGATGTGAGACTTTCAAATGGCTGGAGCATACGTATTTAGTTTAAATATAGTTTCAGGTGCAACGATGACCTTGGCTTGGAGGACTGAGATCAACAGATAGTTGTACATTATATATGGATCTGCCAAAGCAGCTGCTCAGTAATGACTGTATATGCATAGCCAAGTTTTAATGGTTCTGCGCCACTGAAGGTTTCAGGGAAAGTAGCAACAATTCCACAAATTGCCCTTGCGTTGAAAAGGGAATTAGCCCCTCTCCTCTATGTTTCTCAACCCTGACAACTTTAAGATGTGTGCACTTCAATTCTCAGAATTCCTCAGCCAGTCTTGCAGGAAAGTTTTTGATGTTTTAGCAATAGCAATAGACTACAGCTTCATAGTGCTTTGCAGCACTTTCTGAATGGTTTACGGAGTCAACATATTGCCCCCAACAATCTGGGTCCTCATTGTTGCTGACCTCAGAAGGATGGAAGGCTGAGTCAATCTTGAACCGGTCAGAGTCAAACTCTTGGCAGCAGGCAGAGTCAGACCTCCAATACTGCATTCTAACCATTGCTCCACAAGGGCTCTTGATTTATTCTATGTAGCAACAAGAAAAATATCGTTTGTCCTTATCTTTTTTTCTGGGATGTTTTTCAAATTCCCAGTTTCTTCTCACATCCAAGTATTTATCAGATCTGGCCCTACAGTACTTAGCTTCCTTCTAGATCAGCCAAGGTCACTTTGATGTTAGCAGCTAGCTGGCAAAATAAAATTGTGTACAAACTTAGTCAACTCCTGCTAAACTGCTTGGACAAATCCAGATGATTTGCTTGGCAAGAGTTTAGAAGGAGCTTGTCAAAGCCTTCTTTGAAGACTAGAGAACACCCTTGGAAGAAATATTATAGATAGTCAATAATATCTATAGTACCCAATGAAAAGTTGAGGGGCCAATGAGTCTCAATCAGAAGATGTCGCTTGCAAATAACATTGTTATTTACTGTGCCTTATCACTAAGGCTGAGCAAATAGTTATTCTGTTGTTGTTTTAACCATTTAGTCATGTCCAAGTCTTGCCAACTTTATAGGCAAGTGCTCTCCATGCTACAGGGTGGCTCAGTGGCTAAGATGCTGAGCTTGTCGATCAGAAAGGTCAGCAGTTCGGCGGTTCAAATCCCTAGCACTGAGTAACGGAGTGAGCGCCTGTTATTTGCCCCAGCTTCTGCCAACCTAGCAGTTCAAAAGCATCTAAAATGCAAGAATGCTACCCTGTCAAGCAAAAGCTTCTGTCAAGTGTAGGATATTCAAGTTTGTATCAGATTTGACGTTATCAACCCAGCCTGTTCTTTGCTTGCCCTTTCTTCTTGTCCCACTAACCATTCCTAGCATCACTGCCTTCTCCAATGGGTTTGAATGCATGACATGACCAAAGTAAATTAGACATAGTCTTATGATTTTAGCTTCTAGTGATGTGTCTGGTTTTATATAATTTAACTCCTCTCTGTTAGTTACTCTGGCTGTCCATGGTATACGCAGAAATTTATGCCAGCACCACTGTTCAAAGGCATCAATTCTTCTTCAATCAGCCATTCTTAGTGAAAGTGTAAAATTCCATAAAATTGTAGGCCTGGGAGGGCCCTCGGAGGTCTTCTAATCCAACTCTCTGCTTAAGGCAGGAAGTTTATACCATCCCAGTCAAATGGCTGTCCAATCTGTTTTTGAAAACCTTGGGTGATGGAATATCCACAAGCCTAGGAAACAAGTTGATTAATTGCTCTCACTGTCAGACAATTTCTCCTCAGTTCTAGGTTGGCTCTCTCTCTGACAAGCTTCCACCCTTCTTGTCCAGGGGTGGGTTCCGTTGGGCACTACTGCAATAAAAATTGTTCTGTGCATGCTCAGAAGCAAAAAACCACCCGGATAACCAGTTCAGGGTATAGCAGGCCTGGGTCGCCGCCAGTTCCAATGACCCAAGCCCCAAACCACTACTGGTCTGAACTAATAGGAACCCACCACTGTTCTTGCCCTGCCCTCAGAAGTGGAGGTGCCCAGTCCCCTTCTCAGTTCTTAAAATGGAATGTGTTCAGGTGAAACATAAACCTGAAGCAAAGGATAAAGGACACAGAGAGGCAAGTGAACCTAGGAAAGGCTTTCTGTCACCAGGATACAACAGATATATTGTCACTGCTGCTAACTACCTTACACAGCTAGAAACACCTTGACTTCAGAACGCTTTCTCTCTTGCTTGATGCCATGCTCTCCCCTTGGCAGGATTAGAGGGATTCCAGAGACACAAAACAATAGAACATGTTATCCTTCATTGCTCCTTTTATGGAGACATCCAAACCGGATTCATACTGCATCTGATTAGTAGATATCCTGGTCACCCAGATTCGGCCTATGCTGGACCTCACTTGATAAGATTGCTTTACAGATTTATTTTAATTCTTTCTTAAATTTTATTTTGGTTATTGTCTATATTACCAACCTGCTTTCCATTGAGGACCTGTATACTTCACAAGTCAAAAGGTGGGCTGTGAAAATATTTACAAACCCCTCACATCCTGGACATAAACTGTTTCAACTCCAACCCTCAAAGCGATGCTATAGAGCACTATACACCAGAACAACTAGACACAAGAACAGTTTTTTTCCCAAAAGCCAGCACTCTGCTAAGCAAATAATTCCCTCAATACTGTCAAACTATTCACTAAGGCTGCATTACTATTACTATTAATCTTCTCATCATTCCTATCACCCATCTCCTTCCACTTATGACTGCATGACTATAACTTTGTTACTTGTATCCTTACGATTTATATTGATTGTTTCCTAGTATGAGTTGCCTAGCCCAGGACCGAAAACAGTGGCGTCAAATTTCCATGGAAGTCGCCTATACCCACGATGGGTGAAGAGGCGTCAAGTACAAGTACAAGTATGAGTTGATTGCTTATTTGTACTCTATGACTGTCATTAAGTGTTATACCTTATGATTTGTGATTTTCTTTTATGTACACTGAGAGTGTATGCACCAAGGACAAATTTCTTGTGTGTCCAATCATCGACTCCGAGCAAGACGCAGAGAGGCTGGTTGGCCACCAGGAGGCGCCTGAGGCATGGAGCACTGGTGAGAGCCAAAGGGAGTGTGCTCCTGACGTCATGCCTTGGAGTAGTGATGAGGAAACATGGGAGGTGGTTCTGGATGCCCGGCTGGGCAGATTGATGTAGAGAGCAGCTACGCAGTTACCAAAGATAATTGGACCCAGGTGATTGTAATTAGGCTCCTCTCAAGATTGTATTTAAAGAGAGACTGGGAGGAGCCTGGTTTTTGCAGGATTCAACGTCATTCCTAACGCTGGAGAAGCTGTTATCTGTCGAAGTCTGAATTGCTGCCAAGGTTCTTATCTGTTTGTCATGCTTGGCTTTCAGCCACCGAGGTTTTGGTTTCTTGCTAATAAAGTGCTGTGAAATTCCAGTTAAGCTTGTCTCGGCATTCGTTACTGGATGGAGGAGGGGGGTCAGAACACCGATCTATGGCTGCAATAAATTGAACTGAATTGAAAAGATGTCCAGTCTTACATTAATCACATTCATTACAATACCTTTAGCATTACATCCATGCAACTTACTCATACTTACTTACTTCCTACACCTTCCATACCTCCTACATGGAGCTGGAGTGCTCCATGGGTTTATTTTATTTATATGTATGTATTTATTTAGGTTTTGTTTGTTTGATTCCTGCCTTTACTACACCCTCCTCCTATTTTCACCACAACAAGTCTGAGGTGATGAGAAGGGATGAGAGAGAGTGACTGGCACAAGTCACTTCCAGGGCTAAGATGGGACTAGAACTCACAGTCTCCCACTTTCTAGCCTGGTACCTTAATCCACTTGACCAAACTGCTTCTCATCATAACTGGATGATCGTTCAGGTGTCCTCCGACTGACACTTGTCCAAAGTGTCCTTTCAATGTTTGCCAACAACGGCCATCGCACAATCGTTTGCAATCACCTTAATCTTTCGTTGATTTGCTAGGTTGCAGAAGTCAGACGTGAGGGAGGCTGATTATTAACTTTCTTATCTCTAGTTGCTGTCCCCTAGTCCTTGTTTGATCTTGAGGGATTGGGGTTTTTTTTCATCTGCATGTCAGCTCTTATCTCTGGAGTCCAGATCAGATATTTTATTTCCTGTTAACACAGACACCGTCATTTAAAGATAGTCCTAATAGATAGTATTTGTGTTTGTTTCGTTTTTGTCCCACCTTTATTGCTTTTATAAGTAACTCAAGGCCAGAGGTGGTATTCAGCTGGTTCTCTCTGGTTCGGTTGAAATGAAGAAATATTTAAGAAGATACTAAGAGTATGCGGAAATGGACAGGCCGACATTAAAAATGAAATAGAAAGAAGATACAGAATATTATCAAACAGAATCTATTTTATATGTGGTTGGAAAAAAAGAGTGGAGGTTAAGAAGTAATATGGGTTGTCAAGCAAATTAAATACCCAGAAAACATGATGTGTATTAAACACTAAGAAATGTCATTAATATTTTTTTTTTAAAAAAAATTAGAATTCCTCATCCAATCCATACATATTATTGTTGAGATAGAGAAAAACTCAGTGGTGGGATTCAGCTGGTTCGCACCTATTTGGGAGAACCGGTTGTTAACTTTATAAGTAGTTGGGAAAACCAGTTGTTGGAAGAAATCTTATCCCCCCCCACTTTATAGGGCTAATCCTGGAAAGAAGGAAGGAAGGAAGGAAGGAAGGAAGGAAGGAAGGAAGGAAGGAAGGAAGGAAGGAAGGAAGGAAGGAAGGAAGGAAGGAAGGAAGGAAGGAAACATTCTGGTGTTGTTTCTAGCCTCATCTTGATTGCCCTGCTTACAGAAACTGCCTCTCTGGTTAACTCTTATTACATTGTAACAGCTAAGGTGAAGCGCCCATCGACCTGAGTGATGCGCAGTTGGCCATGCCCACCCAGTCACATGACCACTGAACCACTCCCACCCAGCTGGTCATTAGGGGAGAGAACCAGTTGTTAAATTATTTGAATCCCACCACTGGAAAAACTGGTGTAATCAAAGCTGCATCCACAGCAGCTGAAAGTCAACTCCCAATTGATTGAAAGAAACAGATACAAAGGTCTCTAAATATTTAGCCTTGCTGATTTTCACTACGTCTGCAGCTGGTTTCAAATTAAGACGGTAGTTGTGGGCCCCCTGTCATTACATAGCTGGCTCCCATTTAAACCATCTTGAAAAAGCGATTATGGATCCTTTGATGTAAGTAGGAGTTGTATCTGCCACAGAATGATGATTAGCTTAAACATTACGAATGTACCTCTAGGGAATCGAAAGCTGCTCTTTCCTTCCTCCAAATGTAATTTTAAATTGCATCTTTATCATCGCTGAAACACAGCTATTATATCTTTTTCATGGGAAAGTTATACATTTATACATGCAAGACATAATCATAATCATTACCATTTAATTGCTGAATGGAGCTAGCAGAGCCTTTAATGACCGGATGCCCTTCCTGTCACCAATGCAGAGTTTTGTCCAGCAGATATATTCTCATTGTGCTCAGAGAGAGAAATATTTACCTCTACCTAAATTGAACTCACAATCTGCGGGTTGTGAGGCGAGAGCATCTCTTGTAGGCCACTGCACCACTCTCACATGCAAAGCAGAATGCATATGATTAATTGCATCATTTTGCTGCGCCGGTTCCAAAAATATTTGTTGGCATGTCTATGTTTATAAGAGATAAATGGTTGCTTAATAGTAAAGGGAAGACATTCTTCACATGTTTAGCACTAAAAAAAAAAGTTTTATTGAATAGAGTTTGATTCCTGGTGACTTCATAAACATATCAATTCAGTCTTTCTGGTACTGATACAGAAATTATTTCTCATTTCAAATTGTGTCTCTGAAAGGTTTTGGTTTTTTTCCTTTTATTTATTAGATTTTATCCTGTGTTTATTACTTTATAAGTACCTCAAGGCAATGAACGTATCTAATACACCTTCTTCTTCTTTTCCACACAACAACAAGCCTGTGAAATGGTTTGGCCTGGAAGAAAGTGATTGGCCCAAAATCACCCAGCTGGCTTTAACAGAATAACAGAGTTGGAAGGGACTTTGGAGGTTTTCTAGTCCAACCCCCTGCTCAGGCAGGAAACCCTACCATTTCAGACAAAGAGTTGTCCAATCTTTTCTTAAAAACTTCCAGTGTTGGAGCATTTACAATTTCTGGAGGCAAGTTGTTCCACCAATTAATTGTTTTAACTCTCAGGACATTTCTTTTTAGTTTGAGGTTGCTTCTCTCCTTGATTAGTTTACATCCATTGATTCTTGTTCTGCCTTCAGATGTTTTGGAGAATAGGTTGACCAGCTCTTCTTTCTGGCTGCTCCTCAGATATTGGAACACTGCTGTCATGTCAGCCCTAATCCTTCTTTTCACTAGACAAGACATACCCAATTCCAGCAATCATTCTTTATATGCTTTAACCTCCAGTCTCCTAATCATCTTTGTTGCCCTTTTCTGTATGCTTTACTTAGGCTTTTATGCCTAAAAATGAGACTAGAACTCACAGTCTCCTGGTAATTGGCCCTAACTCACCCATCTGGCTTTAAACCTGAAGGCAGGTCTAGAACTAGAACTCATAATCTCCTGGTTCCTAGGTTTTATTTGTCTACTCTTGTTCTCAGTCTTGAATATAATAAGGCCAAATCCTGTGCAATGAAGATCAGCTGGTTAGCCATTTGTTGTTGTAACTTCATTGTGCTTCTGGTGTCTAATATTCTTGTCTCTTAAGTAATAAAAGTGATGTTACATTGTTCAGCTTGCCCAACGATCAATTTCCCCCCAATCAATTTTTCATGACAAGTTCTTAAGCAGCATCCAGTGATGGTGCCTTTCAATCCTACAGAGGTTCTCCAATAACTAATGGGAGAGATTCTAATAACTAATTTAGAGAACTCTTAAACCCCACAGCTGGGGATTCTATGATCAGCTTCTCATACAGGTTATATTCATCTAATCTCATAATTAGAGCTGAGATGGTGCAGTGGTTAGAGTGCAGTACTGCAGGCTACTTCAGCTAGCTGCAGTTCAGCAGTTCAAATCTCACCAAGCTCAAGATTGACTTGGCCTTGACTCTGTAAGCCACTTAGAGAG